>NW_026877285.1:0-21149 GCF_032173495.1 Musca vetustissima | reverse complement strand
GGTTTAATTTACCCATAGTGGTGAAGGGTATCACACAGTCGGCCCCGCCCGACTTTACTACTTTCCTTACTGGTTTATCATTAAAAAATGTTTGCAATGCAAGAAAAAGATGATAATCGCTTGGTGCCAAGTCCGGACTGTATGGCGGATGCATTAAAACTTCCCAACCAACGTCCAGAAGTTTTGGCGAGCCTAGCGTTGTCCTGGTGGAAAACACACCTCTCCTGTTGGTCAATTCTGGCCGTTTCTGGCCAGTTGTAAATTGTTTAAAACAGTTTTATAGTCGATTTTTAGCTCCTGGGCGATGTTACGACTGCTAACATGACGGTCAACTTCGATCAATTCTCCGATTTTATCAACATCCGAACTGTAACCCTTCCAACCAGCATAAATCTGAAATAGTTTGATCGATACATTACGAGAAATCTATCAGTACAGCCATCTACCGAAAAAATAATGGATTTCTTTTTCCCCAACCTAATATTTATATTTCCGTCAAATACTACAAGCACTACAAGTGGATGGTCGAGGATCTTTCGCTTTCCTCATAGTGATCCACGGATCCACTTTCAGATATTTTTCATACAACTGTGTTATTTCTTTAAATTCTTTATATTACAGTTTTATAATTCTCGATAATATTTTAATTATGTTTTTCATTTCGCAGTAATCTACTTGTCATATTTATAGTTAGTTCGTCCAAACTTGGTACAAATACTGCAGTTCTATAAAAATACTCAGAGTTCGAACTCATTACATTTTGAATATTTAGTCCGCGATTTATGCTCTTCTTTACTCTTTTAATGTGGTTTGGTATATTCACCATCAATTTTATTATGTTTTCATGTAAAATTTTGTTACATTCATCTTGCGTATGTAGAAATTTGGAGAATTCTAGTTAAGTACGTCCCTGATACGTACAAAATAGTTTAGTCCGATTTTATGAAAATGATGCACCAAAGTCCCTATATATCTTTCGATTTGCACGAAATTTGACATAGTGTAGTTATTTGAGTCTAGAATGATGTCTGCTAAGCTGCGTGAAAATCGGTTCAGATTTAGATACAGCTCCCATATGTATTTCCCTCCCTTTTGTATGTAAATTGTGTACTAAAGATCCAAAGTTTGTACGATTAACACAGAATTTTGTACAATGTATTAAAGTTAATATAAATTAATATCTGGCAAGTTTCGTTGAAATCGATAAAGCTCCTAAATATTTTTTCGTTGGATTTTAGGTATATGATGCACCGAGTGACACGAAATTTGGCACAACGTATCGAATTGAGACTAGAAAGACGTTATTGGGTTTTGTTGAATGAAAAAAAAATTAGCATAGGTTCCAGAAAGTCATAAAGATCACATATTCAAGTTACTTCAATTGCATGTAAATCTTCTTTCGAAAAGGCGACGTATGTTAGGAGACACATGGAGAATATAGCCAAAGTGGTGAATGGAATCATATAGTCGGCCCAGTCCGACTTTACTACTTTCCTTACTATTTTTTTATTGGTTCAAATATCTATGTAGATCACAAATTTAATTTTTACCGATTCAGGAGTTGAGAGGATTCAGTTTTGAGAGGAAGTTTTCTCTCTGCTAAAAAACCAATACCAAATTATATCAACTTATAGACTACGCCGTTGCAGGTATATGGAATTATGACAAGAAGTCTGAAAAAATGCATTTAATTTTTAATGTGTTAACACGTTCATTTATTTTATTAAATTTCTGAAAACTAAATATTTAAAATAATATTTATTTTCTTTTTTTTCATTTTAACAAACTTCTTTCATTCCATTAAATAAATGAATGAAAAAAAGCAAAAAACATTTAAAACTTAACTACATTCCTTAATGAAACCCCATTGTAGGTTTCTTCTTAGCAATACAAGGAAATGTGAATACTTTTAATAAGCTTTCACATGAACGCTGGTTAATTAAAACCTACAAAGCTTTAGCTTACTACTGGCTGGCTGTCTGACTGACTGACTATACAACATTCCATAGAACGAATACCTCAAAGGGGAATTCTCAAAGTCTACAAAATGAGTTTTAAATCCGCTTAATCTAACCAAAGGAAAAATACTAAATTTTGCTATGTCGTTTCGTTAATGCTGCCACAAAGTGTAAAATCAAGTGTTCATTTTAGATGGGGGGGTCTATTTGGTAAAACGTTGGATATGTGTAGGCGAGCGTGTGTAAATGTGTGTATGTAGGTGGAAGAGTGTGTATGTGATCTAGAAATGAATTCACACAAAGAAGTGTAATGAAAACATTTCTTGCATCGCTTCGCAATACCGACGATTCAAAGAGGTAGGAGTTGAAACAATTCACTTAAGCTTCTTGCCATCGAAGTTGAGTAAAAATTTAGTACATCATGTTTAAAGTATGACAGACACAATTTGCTATGTGTTCACTGCGTGTGAATGTGACACAGTATGGGCATGCAGACTCGCATTCAGATTGATATACATCCACCCTTCTGCACCCACTCCAACTTGTACTTATATGCATGCACAACAACAACGTATGCATTCTCTGTGAGTATCATTTGCAACACAATTTAACTTTGAGTTGGATGAGTTAAAAAAAGTCCTTTGAGTAGTACTTTGAAAAAAATTTAATATATTTTCAAACTGGAGATTGGTATATGTTGCCTAAATAAAGGATTAATTCTCATTCTGGTTTAAGTAACCTATCTCCGAAAATGCAAATGTTTTTGTCATTGATGTCACATTCCGATATTTTTCCCATTTTATACTATTCCTAATTTGTATGGCAACAAAACTCAAACCGTCACTTAAATAAAAGATTCACTCCTCATTTCTTTCTGTGTAATTTCTGAATTTTAAATACACAACAAAAACGTATAATTATGTATGTATGTCATCTCTGCAAGTTTGTTGTCGCATGGCGGCATGTTAACACAAACAAGCAAACAAAGACAAAAAACAGCTTAATTATGCTTCGACACGCAGTTAAAAGGATGTGTTTATGCTTTAAAAAACAATTTTCTACCTCATCCTTCAAACGCCTGCCCTTTCAAAATCAGCATTCATACAAAATGCCAACCCATTTCCGCCAACCCAATGTTGGAATCGCTAAATAAACTTGTCGATTCAGAGTCAGAGTCTATATACAAATTTATATGTAAGTAATAAGTAATATTTCGAAAAGAGTTTCCCATCCATCAATTATTTCTACATCAGCTATTTTATACTTTTTAAAGGATTTCTAAAAGCGGGACACCCAGATACACACTTCCTTTTTCTGGTTCTCAAACACAAACTCACACACACACTGACATACATCCGTCCATCAGTACGTATAATTAATTTCTTTATTATTATTTAACGCACAAATCATAATAAAAAATACAAGGCAACGAACAAAACAAAAAAGTATGAAGAGGAAAAATATCGCGAAAGAAGAAAAAGCTCATTAGAACGGATGGAAAACGAACGAGCGAACGGATGCAAGGCGACTGAATGAATGAAACACTTGAACAAACTTTGTATTTTTTCCAAGTGTAAGACATTAATTTCATTGTTTGGCCCATTCATAACAATCTGCCAGTCAAATCGTACGTCATCCGTTTAAAGTGTCCTTAAACCTTCAACTGTTTACGTACAGTGGGATTAGCGTGCGTTGAGGCAGGTAGTTGGTATATCATAAATTAAATGAAAAACAGTCGAGACATAGGATTATAGGACTTTAATGTTTTATTGGGTATTTAATTAAATTAAATACAGATGACTTTAATTTCGAATTGAGTATATTATATATTCTAATAAATTACATCACCTTCGATTGGAACCTTCGCTAGGACCAAAAAAAAATTGTTTGAGAGTAAATTTTTCAGACGCATAGAACCGGAATATCAAACTACAGCCAGTTGGAATGGCAAATGCGCCGAAGATAAATTAACTTCACAAAATAGGACGGGTCCGGAGTAGTAGTCAAAATAAGTATTAAACATTTTTCTGGCAGACGTTTCTCAAGCACCAAAAGGGTAATGCTTCTTGTATCATCACTCTATGAGTCACAGGTCCCATATGTTTGCCATACTTAGGGCAGTCTGTTTATGATATAAACATCATTTATAAGAATTTCGGGGATGTTACGATTCTGCAAGAAAAACGGAAAAATTCAAAATACGGGTCACATTTTTTAACATTTAGTTCTTTTAATTTGTATTGAACACGTTCTATTGTCCTTTGGTAACTGATTACAAATGAAACCGTTTTCTTTCAAAATCAAATAAAATGAATCCCAATCCAGTTATTGATCTACGTTCGGTATAAAACGATATCGCCCAATTTTCGTTGAAGATTTGGGGAGCGTTATCCAACCGTAATGCCCAGGTACTTTCAAAACCCGTTGAAATAGTGAGTTGATATGAGCCGCGAGTTCACCCATAAGAACTATAAAACAATGGGCTGAGGCGTCAGGTTAGTTGCCCACTACTATGAAGACCTCGTCTCTGGATTCACTCCAGTAGATGAACGAATTGCTATAATCCATATAAAAACGAAGTTATTCTAAATCAGTCTTATTTGCGCCCATGCTCCGACGGAAGACAAATATCAGCAAATCAATGACATATTTTACAAGCGCCTAGAAACAGCATATGATCGCTGCCCTGTCCATGACGTTAAAATTCTGATCGAATATGAGGTCAGAATAGCAATTAACCTTCTGAAGAATAATAAAGCAGCAGGTGCCGATGGATTACCAGCCGAACTATTCAAGACCGGTGGTCCGACGCTGACCAAATTATTCGTACAATTTGTCCAAAGGAATGCATGCCTAATGTTTGGAACCACAGCCTCATGTGCCCTGTGTACAAAAAGGAGACAAGACGATATGTGGCAACTATAGAGGAATAAGTCTCCTTCACATCGCATATAAAGTGCTGTCCAGCGAGCTGTCCAATGACCAATGATATTATTGGACCATAACAATGCATCTTCAGGCCTGGCAAAATCCACCATTGACCAGATTCTCGCACTGCCCCAGATCCTGGAAAAGACCCACAAAAAACATTGGTATCTTCCACCTATTCGTCGACTTTAATCGACAGCCCTATCCGTTCAGAGCTGTTTAAAAGCCATGCCTGCGTTCGGCACTCCTGCAAAATTAATACGTCTATAATAATATCAGCAGTTAAAGTCGGAAAGGACCCGAAGCCCTTCAGTACCGAACGAGGATTCAGACCTATCGTGTTATCTTTTTAACAACTTGATTGAAAAGGTCATACGAGGTGTAAAGGTGAACAGAAATGGAACTCTGTACACCAAACCACAAATGCTACTCGCCTACGACAATGATATCGACAATGGCTAAGTGAAACTGACAGTAAATGGCGAAAAAACCATGTTGATGGTACCAACGCGAAAGACGTCCAATAGAAAGTCCAAGTGTGGAACTTGAAAACTACAGCCTTGATATATCCAGAAATTGCATCTACCTCTGTACCATCATAAACAAAACAAATGGCACCAGTTTCAAGATTCGGAGATGGATAGGAAGCAATTTAGAAACAAAGTCAATTATCGCCAGACTAAACTCACAGTCTTTACATACATACACCACCCGTGATGGTGTATGTATGTAAAGCATTGGTTATTGCACAAGCAGATAAAGCAGTTTTTGAGAGTAAAATTCTCTGAAAGATCTATGGGCCGATCTGCGTCGACGGTGAAAATCGCCGTCGTATGAACCATGAGTTGTACCATCTATACTATATAGAAGAGCTGAAATCTTTATTGGTTATTGGTGTTCGGGTGATAAATGTGGCCTCATAAAAATATTTTTTTAACAAATTTCTTAAAAAAATGCACTTCTTGGAATTTTTTGAAACAAAATCGAGCATTTTGGCTCAATATAGTTTTGGCAACACTGTTTGTATGTACCCATAGTTGTGAAGGGTATCATATAGTCGGCCCGTCCGACTTTTGAACTTTCCTTACTGGTTTTTGACCTCGGCTTATGGAACAAATGTTCTGACTCTAGTCAGTAAGTAAGTATATGTTTCGATATAGCCCCGATATGATTACTAATTTTCCAAGTATAGGGTATTTAGATATTGGGGCAATAGTTGCAGTTTAGATCCAACATTAGGTATATAATATAATTCTAGAGTCCGGACAGAAGAACCTTAATATACGTCAATGTTATGGCACAGCTCCCAATTTTTGGTATAATATATGTTCTATATGTAAATTGGTAGTTTGCTTTCTAAGTCAATAAAATATTATCTATTGGAAGAAAATGTACTACTTAGATCCATATATTGATATAGACCCCTTACAAGAAATGATATAAAATTCATAATGGCCGAAATTAATGACTTTTTGAAAATGACAGATTGTAGACCAAATTTTGTAGCCTTATACGCGGAAATGAATATGTCTTGTTGCTTATTTCCAGGAAATGCTAAAGTATATCCTTGTTTGGCCTTTCAGTCATGTGGATTCACATTTTCTGTCGTAGCAATGATGTCAATTCTTTTAGAATTTTCGAATAGACAGTGCGATTCATATTAACTAGCCTAGTGCAAGACATAACTAAAACTGGTTACACACCAAGGCTAGCATTAATTTGTATGTAGCCCACAGTAATATTGATAGTATTTCCTTCCTTATATTTCACTGTGTATGTATGTAAGTGTGTCTGTGTGTGGTGGTGGCTGCATATTATATCTATTATTTATTGGACAAGTTCTTCAGTGCACTTTACAACATTCACATGCAACGACAACGAATAACTGAATGTTGTTGAATCTCTTGCTAAGCTGTTTGCAGCATCAACGGGATTTTGTGTGTTTTTGTTGTTAAATCTGTAGCTGGGGCAATATCTAAGAGTAAGTGTTAGCCTATTTTATACAACACCCAGGCCGTCAGTCAGTCAACCAAGCAGCCAGTCGGTCGGTCGTCTGTCAGTGAGTTAGTTAGTTGGCCGGTAGCTAGTATGAGTCTGCATCTATGTCTATGTATTGTCGCACAATTCAAACGTTTAGTAATAATTACTGCGACAATGGCGTTGAACAACACGCCTTTAATTGCTTCCTTGTGTTACAATTTGCCTTTGAGCCGTCTTTTAATCACAGTCATTATCGACCGCGCATTCTCCTTTATTTGCTTATTCGAAGCGTCTAAGGCATCGTCATCCTCATTGTCGCCAGCATCGCCTCCGTTGTTTGTTCTTGCGTCTTCTGTACGCTGTAGCTGTGTGTTTCTTGCAGTCAGTCATTTACTTACCACCATCGTGTTACCAAACATTATTTTGCTCATTATGTAGAAGTTTATATAGTTCCTCGTTTGTAGCTGCAATTACAGGGTACGGTAAGATTTATCTTAAAAAGGGATTTACATTTCTTAAGCAAGCTTAACTACAAAGAGAAGCAATCTTAATTGTTAAACACCATGTACTGATGTTAGCTGACTTTAAACAATTTTCTACACTATTATGGGTCAATAATTTGCTTTAGGACATTTAATCAGCACATATAACCCTCCGGTCATATTTTCCTGGTACAACACTGTACACAACAAAATATTAGAATACTTCTAATAGGCATTATACATCGAACTCCATTATATTTTATTTTGCCTATTAAGCTGATTTTCATTATTAGAGACCCGAAGGTAAAATACATCCTTTAATAATATTCCGCTTTGAAATAAACCCTATAAAGTATATCTATTCTCAATCAGGGTAAAATTCGACGGCCATATAGAAATGCCCGTCCGTGTCTGTGTCTGAAGAAATTGAGTCAGGGCGCTCTTTTTTGTCTGCAGGTAGGTCAAGTTCTTGATTAAAATTTGATTAAATTTTGGGTAGTCCTGTACTCCCCAAATAACTGCCTCCATATTTTGGACAAGTTTTTATATCGAAGTAGTTGTAATTTGGTATGTCGTTAGAACAACATACCAAAACCAGTAAGGAAAGTAATAAAGTCGGAAGGGACCGACTATATGATACCCTTCACCAATATGAGTATATAATAAAATATGCGATATTTATCTACATGTGAAACTACCTAGATCTATCCATAAAAATTCCATTCGTTTGTTACAATGGAACAAAAGTATGTAAACCGACTTCAAACAAATATCTAAAGGTCATCCGTTGGGCTATGTCTGTACTTCTAAAAAACGCAACTACGTTATTCTATACTCAATTTTGTACGTTGTGCAAAATTTGATGTCAATCTAACTAATATGAGGAGTTTGATGCACAATTTACTTATATATGGATGCTATATCCAAATATGAACCGATTTCAACGAAACTTGTCACAGGTTAGGCTATACTGATTTCAGTACGTTTTGTTCTTATCAGCCATATATTGGTTCCTTGGTGCGTCAATTACTTAAAATCAATCTATAATATAAGGGAGATACATCTAAATCTCAACCGATTTTCACTAAACTTGCCACACATTATTCTGGATTAAATTCAAAACGCTATGCAAGAACTTGGTACATTATTTAGATTACATCGGACGAAAATATATATATATATATATATATATATATATCAAAATCTGAATCGATTTTCACGAAACTCAGCACACATCATTCCAGCATCAATTCAGTATGTTATGCCAATTTTCGTGCAAATCGAAAGATATATGAGACTTTGGTGCACCATTTACATGAAATCGGACGAAACTATACATGGGAGCTATATCCAAATCTAGACCGATTTTCACGAAATTTGGCAGACATCACTCTAGGCCCAATTCAGTACGTGATGTCAAATTTCGTGCACATCGAAAGATATATAGGGACTTTGGTGCACCATTTACATGAAATCGGACGAAACTATATATGGGAGCTATATCTAAACCTTGACCGATTTTCACGAAATTTGGCAGACATCGCTCTAGGCCCAATTCAGTACGTTATGTCAAATTTCGTGCATATCGAAAGATATATAGGGACTTTGGTGTACCATTTACATGATATCGGACGAAACTATATATGGGAGATATATCTAAATCTGGACCGATTTACACGAAATTTGGCAGACATCACGGTAGGCCCAATTCAGTACGTTATACCAAATTTCGTTCAAATCGAAAGATATATAGGGACTTTGGTACACCATTTACATTAAATCGGACGAAAATATATATGGGAGCTATATCTAAATCTGAACCGATTTTTCCCAATTTCAACAGGGTTCGTCCTTGGGCCAAACAAATGAGATGTGCCAAATTTCATCCAATTCGGATCATAAATGCGACCTGTACTTTGCTCACAATAATACATGGACAGACAGACGGGCAGACGGACGGACATGCTTAAATCAAACATATGCACAAAGACATAATACCCTGTACCACAGTGTGGTGAAGGGTATAAAAACAATCAAGTAAAAACGATGTTAAAGCTGCCGATCTTTTTATAGCCTACACCATGTGGATGATATTCAAAATATCTAGAATTAATGGGAGCTCATAGGAGAAAACTCATATTATGGTAGGACCATGTAAAATTCTCAAAATACCTAATTGTGTGACTAGCGTTTTATGGGGCTATACCAAATCGGGATCGATATTGATAATTTTTGGTAGCGAGATATAACATCAAATGATAACCCAAAATAACAAATTACAGCCAATCCCATGCCCAAAATCGCATTTTATAGTCTCCGCTATATGGAGGGTATATTAAGTTTGTTTTTCCGTTTGTAACTCATGCAAATTTTCGGTATTTTTGTTCAAATCGGTTCGATTTAGATATACCTGCCATATATAGTTTCGTCCGATTATGTTGAATCAAACTCTCAAGGATTGTACGGTTGAGAAAAAATCTTGCACAGTGTACTGATTTAAGTCCAGTTTAATGTCGGTGGAGTTTTTTTGAAATGGGTTCAGATTTATATAACTCCCATATAGTTTCGTCCGATTTTATGTAAACGGCGAGCAAAACTCCAATATTTGTCCGTCTTAAATCGTATCAGACTTAGATATATTTTATTTATATATATTTTACGACCGATTTTATGTAAATGGTGTACAGAAGAATCCGATTGACACGCATTTTTCAGATTTCTGAATGGGTTTTTTAATTGTTTCAAATATCTATGTAGATCACACATTTAGTTTCGCCCGTTCTATTCAAATGGTCCTCTAAAGATTATATATCTGTTCTACATATACATATATATATATAGCGTGAAAGAAGGTATCGAGATTAACTAAAAGGTTAGGTTAGGTTCGAAAATGTATTTATAATTCGTGTGCATTATGCCTTGCAACATTCATTTAGAAAAATCGTCAGTACTTATCTTATCGTATATATTTCGTATATCCCATATACTGATCCCATCCATTATTTATTTACTGACGCTTCTTTTTCTTTTAAGTAGAGGGCATTCGTACCTACCAAACTGAATGCCCACTTGTAAATTCATAACATATTGTACACATGTCTTTCCAAAGTATTATAAGTCCAGCCAGCAACTGTAAAAGTTCGTTCGGCTTAATTGTAGAGACCAATTTAGCGTTTAAAATCATCTTAATAATCCATGCTAATATTTGGCTTTTACGTACCCTGCCCTCCAGCCATGCATTCATGCTTGCCCTTCTATATTTCTTTCTTTCTGCAGTAACAATGAACAAACAACGAAAACTGTTATAAAGTTCTTCTTCATGGCTTTATACTTCCACATGCATACATATACAGATGACTGAATCCAACAGCTTCAGCAGCAGCAGGCACATAACACTTACATGACTGGCAAACATCTACAGTGACACAATGGCATATTATTACATACAAACATACCAGCTATGTGGACGTGGTAAACGCAATTTAAGCCATGTTTGAAGTAAACGTCGTTACTCCAGTCCATACTTACACTTATACTAAACATATATATGTTTGTTGGGTGGTTAGTCGAAATGTCTGTATGTACTTGATGTGTAGATCCGATGATATTACATTACACATCACTCTTCAGTACACAAAAAAAAGAAGTACTGGAATAAAAACAAAACACAACACCAAGTACGCCAAGTACGAGTAGTGAAAACAACGAAAAATTAACAACAACAACAGCAACCACGACCAAATATCACACTCTCTACAGACTTACATACACACACGCACTGAGGAGTAACACCAAAAGCAACAACATTGTCGATGTTGACGACGTCAAAAAAGCGAAAAGGAAGTGAAGAGAAAGAAATTTTCTTTCTTTCGAAATTGCCTTCAAAAGTGATTAAGCACATGTCAGATGCAGCGTTTTATACGCTATTATGTGTGGATTTCAACACACGAGTGATTAAGATAAAGATGAAAAGATTGTATAATTCAGATATGGAAGTTGATGAACAACGCCGCCTCAACAGCGCACCAGTAGCAGCAACAACTGCAGTAATAATAACGCATCGACCAAAGCCCAAACTCAAGCCCACGATGTTAAAGCTAAAGACAAAGATACGAAAAATAATAACAATAGCATCGAAGGCAACGCCGAAAAAACAACGAAACCGTTTTTGTATGAGTACTTCATCAGCTAGACAAAACAACTACACAGACCGAGATGTTTTGAATTAAAACCTCGTTGTTTAAGAAATATCTCAGCCTGTATTACCTCCGATTTCATATCTGAAACCATTTGAACTATACGAAACATAATACCAACCTCATGTCTACAGGACATACGATTTGCCTTTGGTCCAACATTTACATAACATTAGACATAATTAATTCTTAACCGATTTGAACTAAACTTAACACAGGTCATTATACCCTCAGCATTATGGCTAAAGAGGATATTTATACATTGCTACGGAAAAATGTTCCTCATCGAAATATTGGTTTCAGACACATCATCTTTCTTTGGACCAAATCCGTTTCACAAATTTTTGAGTCGATTGATAAATTTCCACTCCTCTCCTTATCGATTGAGTTCGCAATTTTAACCAGTAAGGAAAGTAGTAAAGTCGGACGGGGCCGACTATATGATAAAATTGGATGAAATAAAATATGTTATATTTATCTAAATGTAAATCTACCTACATCTATCCATAAAGTATGTAAATCGACTTGAAACAAATATAAATAGGTCATCCGTTGGGCTATGTCTGTACTTCTAGAAAACGCAACTACGTAATTCTATGCTCAATTTTGTACGTTGTGCAAAATTTGATGTCATCTGACTAACATAAGGAGTTTATGCCCAATTTACTTGAAATCGGGCGAAAATATGTATGGAAGCTCTATCCAAATATTAAGCGATTTCAAAGAAACTTGTCACAGGTTAGGTTATACTAATTTCAGAACGTTTTGTTCCTATTGGTTCCTTGGTGCGTCAATTACTAAAAATCAATCTATAATACAAGGGAGCTATATCTAAATCTGGATCGATTTTCACGAAACAAGGCAGACACTCTAGGCTTAATTCAGTACGTTATGCCAAATTTCGAAATATCGAAATATATATAGCGACTTTGGTGCACCATTTACATGAAGTCGGACGAAACTATATGTGGGAGCTATATAGAAATCTGGACTGATTTTCTCGAAACTTGGCAAACATCACTCTAGCCTCAATTCAGGACGTTATGCCAAATTTCGTGCAAATCGAAGGATATATATATATATATATAGGGACTTTGGTGCACCATTTACATGAAATCGGACGAAACTATATATGGGAGCTATTTCTCAATCAGGACCGATTTTCGTGAAACTTGACAGACATCATTCTAGGCTCAATTAAGTACGTTATGCCAAATTTCGAAAGATATATGGGGACTTTGGGGCACCGTTTACATGAAATCGGACGAAACTATATATGGGAACTATATCTAAATCTGGACCGATTTTCACGAAACTTGGCAGACATCATTCTAGACGTAAATGATTAGACTGTACCAAATTTCAAGCAAATCGAAAGATATATAGGAACTTTGGGAACAATTTACATGAAATCGGACGAAACAATATATGGGAGATATATCTAAATCAGGACCGATTTTCAGGAAATTTGGCAGACATCATTCTAGGCTCAATTAAGTACGTTATGCCAAATTTCGTGCAAATCGAAGCAAATCGACATCATTCTAGACCTAAATGATTAGGCTGTACCAAATCGAAAGATATATAGGGACCGTTTACATTAAATCGGTTAAATATATATATGGGACCTATGTCTAAATCTGAACCGATTTTTCCCAATTTCAATAGGGTTCGTCCTTGGGCCGAATAAGTGACCTATGGCAAATTTCATCCAATTCGGATCATAAATGCGACCCGTACTTTGTTTACAATTTAGCATATATATATATATATATATATATATATATATATTTTGGATTCCTATTGATTAGCCCTCATAAAAGGGTACCCCCCATTATTCGGTATTTTGGGTGTTTTAAAAACGTTTTTCAACAGAATCAGCTATAATTCGGTTTGGATTAACTTTGGCTATTACATCTGCCTACGAAAAATAATCAATATAGTCTTACTAGCGAAGTGCCCTTTACTTCGTATGCAAAAGGGAAATCATGAATACTGTATAATTTGTTGTACTTTAATTACGAATTCCATCGCTATTCCTTCATCTGCTAGCAATATGTACTAATTTCCAAAATCAAAAGATTCAAAAGTGATGAGAATTCCAATTATACATTTTAGCAAATGCCTGAAGGTTCCACATTTTCTTCCATTCAGCACTTTTCGAACACATAAGTACACATTTTCAAGACTACATCCATATATCAATCGCACTTCTAATTTAACAAACTTTAGGACTTTTCGTACCAATAAGTACGAATTTCCAAAACGAGCTTAATCCAACACTCCAACAGTAATTTTTATTCAGGAACTCAGTCCTATCCGTTCACACAAAATCATATTGCACCAAATTTAGTACGTTTACCGTACCGTAGCACCGTTTACAAATAAGAATTTTAAAAACTACCCCCAAATCTCAGTTCTACATTCCAATAGCATTATTCGGTATTTTGGGTGTTTTAAAAACGTTTTTCAACAGAATCAGCTATAATTCCGTTTGGATTAACTTTGGCTATTACATCTGCCTACGAAAAATAATCAATATAGTCTTACTAGCGAAGTGCCCTTTACTTCGTATGCAAAAGGGAAATCATGAATACTGTATAATTTGTTGTACTTTAATTACGAATTCCATCGCTATTCCTTCATCTGCTAGCAATATGTACTAATTTCCAAAATCAAAAGATTCAAAAGTGATGAGAATTCCAATTATACATTTTAGCAAATGCCTGAAGGTTCCACATTTTCTTCCATTCAGCACTTTTCGAACACATAAGTACACATTTTCAAGACTACATCCATATATCAATCCCACTTCTAATTTAACTAACTTTAGTACTTTTCGTACCAATAAGTACGAATTTCCAAAACGAGCTTAATCCAACACTCCAACAGTAATTTTTATTCAGGAACTCAGTCCTATCCGTTCACACAAAATCATATTGCACCAAATTTAGTACGTTTACCGTACCGTAGCACCGTTTACAAATAAGAATTTTAAAAACTACCCCCAAATCTCAGTTCTACATTCCAATAGCATTATTCGGTATTTTGGGTGTTTTAAAAACGTTTTTCAACAGAATCAGCTATAATTCCGTTTGGATTAACTTTGGCTATTACATCTGCCTACGAAAAATAATCAATATAGTCTTACTAGCGAAGTGCCCTTTACTTCGTATGCAAAAGGGAAATCATGAATACTGTATAATTTGTTGTACTTTAATTACGAATTCCATCGCTATTCCTTCATCTGCTAGCAATATGTACTAATTTCCAAAATCAAAAGATTCAAAAGTGATGAGAATTCCAATTATACATTTTAGCAAATGCCTGAAGGTTCCACATTTTCTTCCATTCAGCACTTTTCGAACACATAAGTACACATTTTCAAGACTACATCCATATATCAATCCCACTTCTAATTTAACTAACTTTAGTACTTTTCGTACCAATAAGTACGAATTTCCAAAACGAGCTTAATCCAACACTCCAACAGTAATTTTTATTCAGGAACTCAGTCCTATCCGTTCACACAAAATCATATTGTACCAAATTTAGTACGTTTACCGTACCGTAGCACCGTTTACAAATAAGAATTTTAAAAACTACCCCCAAATCTTAGTTCTACATTCCAATAGCAATGTTACCAAATAAAAATTGTTCCAAAATCAGTGCGTTTAGTACTATTGGTACACATATATTCAAATTTCCATAACTCAATCCTACACTTAAACAATAATCTACATTCCAAAACTCAGGATTCACAAATCCAAATTGTACCAAATTTGGTATCATTTAGTAGTTTTCATACTCATAAGAACGAATTTCTAAAACTACCTCAATACTGCTTTCTAATAGTAATCGTAAGACCAAATTTAAGAATTTCAGCTCTATCAATTCACCAAAACACAAATTGTACCAGATTTTGTACCACTCAGTACTTTTCGTAACCATATTACAAAACTATATCAATCATACACTCCGACCGTGATCTTAGTTGCAACTTTCAGGATTCCAGTTCTACCCGTTCACTGAAGAATTGTACTAAATGTAATATCTCAGCCATGCGCTCTAATAATAATCTTACGACCTCATTTAAAGATTCCAGATCTAACCGTTCACCAACATCCTAGTTGTATTAAATTTGGTAGCATTTATTACTTTTCGTAGACAAAAGTACGATTTTTCAAAACTTTCTCAATTATACACTCCAACAGTAATTTTAATCATAAATTTCAAGATTCCTGCCCTATCCATTCACATAAATCCAAATTGTGCCATATTTCGTACCTTTGAGTTCGAATTTCCAACACTGTCTCAATCCTGTACTCTAACAGCAATTTTATTTTCAAATATAAGTTTTCCATTTCTACCCATTCACTCAAATCTAAATTGTACTAAACTTAGTACCATTAAGTACACATAATTACGCATTTTCAAAACATGTCCGTCACGTCCTCCAACCTTCATTTTAATTAAAAATTTTAGGATTCCCGATCACACAAAACGAATTGTACCATTTAGTGCTTCTCGTATCCATAAATACGAACTTTCAATACTACCTTAATCCTGTAATTTTCATTTCAATTTTATGTTTTCCATCTCTATCCGTTCACTCAAATCTAAATTGTACCAAATTTAGTACACATAATTACGAATTTTCAAAACTACCGACATGTCTCTATGCTGCACTCCAACTGTAATTTCAATTCAAAATTTCAGGATCTCAGCTCTGTCCTTTTACACAAAAACAATTTAGTACCATTTAGTAATTTTTGTTTCAATAATCAAGTTTTTCCTAAACTACCTCAATCCTACACTCCCAATGTAAGTTTAATTCCAAAATTCTAGAGTCCAGCTCTATCCGTTCACACATAATTAAGTTGTACCAAATATAGTACCATTTAGTACACGTAAGTACTATTCTTCCATATCTCAATTCTATATTCCAACAGGAACTATTATTCCAAATTTTAGGTTTTAGGCTCTCTCCGTTTATCCAAATCCAAATTGTACAAAATCTAGTTCCGTTTAGTACTTTTCGTACACATAAATACGAATTTCCAAAGATGTCTCTATAGCACAATCTTCAACAGTAATCTTAATTCCAAATTTCAGGTTTTCATCTTTATCCCTTCAAGCAAAATCCAAGTAGTACT
This sequence comes from Musca vetustissima, assembly GCF_032173495.1. Lineage (NCBI taxonomy): Eukaryota > Metazoa > Arthropoda > Insecta > Diptera > Muscidae > Musca > Musca vetustissima. Next base: position 4,449 of record NW_026877285.1, on the reverse strand, counting down.
AAATTTAGTACCATATAGTTTAGGTTCTTAGCCGCATTTTTCCACCGTTGTGGCATACATATATACATACAAAAAATTACCAATATATAGGATTTATTATATCCTACATATGAGGGTAGCACCCAATATTCGGTATTTTAGGTATGTGGAGCACGTTTCTCAAATTTCATTTCTTAAGTTCTCATTGTAGAGCAAATCTCCATATCAAAAACTGTTAGTATTGTCTCAAGTTTTGGTTTAGCTCTCATTATTCCCTACTTTGGGATATTGTATTGTCAATTGTATTGTCTGTAATTTTGTACATCTTCACCTCTGCTGGCTAAAAATAACTAACTTTTAAAATTACAAACTTTTAGAATAGACCTTGATAACAGCACATCATTTCTTATTTTAGGGGTTCTCATTTGGTGTCAACTCTCACCACCAAAAAGGATTAATATCGGTCCTGGTTTTGACCTCCTTTTGCTGTAAAATGACCATAAAAAAGTCAGAATAAATTGTTTCTACATGTGAACGGTCATAATATCATTCGGCAGAGCCGACTAATAATTCCTGCTTGGATTTTGTTAATTGTACTTCAGGGCATATATGACCTTGATTTTTAACATTAAACAGATTTCTATTTTTGTTATCAGTATATCGTAAGCGACAGAATATACCATAAACAATAGGGATCAAAACTACTATTTATCATTAAAATTATTATCAATTAGTTTATAAACACGGTATCAAAACATAAATTTTCTAGAAATGAAAAAATAATGATTCACAAATCGAATGCTGTAATGCTTTTCCGGCAGGATAAACCAAAGAAAATAGATACTTAGGAAGTCACTTGAATGTGAACGACTTTGTTGCTAAAACTCTATCACTTTCAAGACCAACAATAACATTTAAACTTTTAAATACATAGCAGCAGCAACAACAACAACGACATTACGCCAACATAGAAACAAAGCGAACAAAATCAATCATTCGGCTTAAGTCGCGCTATTAGCAAATATCCATAAAAAAGGTAAAAACCATACAAAGCAAACAACCCTTTACGCTTTCAAACAATGAACAGAATTGAACTCATTAGAAATTATTTTTTTGTACTTTCTGTAGTCAATCACTGCTGTTTCAGGAACATTTCAACTTTCACAAGCTATATCCAAATCATGCCACCGACCAACTTGCACACCCAAAACACCCACCCAGTCATTAACTCACAAGAAAATCCAATCAGACAGATATCCACCCATTCAATTTTACCTCTGAGAAATCAACCAGAAGTAAGTCGGTTCGAATTTTCTAAGTGAAAAATACTCAAACGCCACACACACACACAAATGTATGTAAAAGAATGTTCGTCCATCATCCGAGCCAGGTAGGTAGGGCAAGGCAAGAAGCTGATTTGTGTCGTTGTTGTCATGACAATCGTAATGATTTTCCATGCCATGGTTATGGCAATTTACATTATTTCATGCGTAGCAAATAATTTCATTTGCAATAAAATTCGAAACGAATGCATTTGGACAAACACTCGAAGGCAAAAGTGTGACCTGTCACTGTAGTGAGATGCTACTATTTTATTTATCCTTTATCCTAGGTATTTTTATTAAAATAAAATTAAACGGTGCGTTTGATTTTGAATGACAACACTCACCGTATTCGTAATTAAATTGAAGCAGAAAAGACAATAAAAAACTTTAAAAGACGTCATATTGGATAAAGAAAAAATTTCTATAACTAACACCACCAACTTCTTTCAGATTAAAATGGGTACCTGTAATATTTGAAAAATACCGAATGTAATTCTAAAGTAATTGTGGATAGGTCAAAACAAATTAAATAATAATCTTCCATTTGCTAGTTTTTTTTTTGCACAGTGTTATTTACAAATTAATGCTAGGAGGTCTTCTTCTACCTATAGAGGAACTGGAAGTCTTCTTTTTTTTATAGAAGAGCTGGAGGTCTTCTCCTTTCTATAGAGGAGCTGGAAGTCTTCTTCTTTTTATAGAAGAGATTGAGGTCTTCTTCTTTTTATAGAAGAGCTGGAGGTTTTATACTTCCTATAGAAGACCTGGAGGTCTTCTTATATAGTGGAGCTATATAAGGAGTGAAGGAGTGGAGCTGGAATTCTTCTGTCGTGCCCCGAAGTAGTCATATGACATGGACAAGGTTGCAGACGTCGAAAGCAGGAGAAGCCATACTCATTTTCCTGACGCTACTTTTTAATCACTGTCGCAATTGGCTATTTCCCAGTAGCATGGTACAGATGCGTTTTTGCGCGGAAGCTACAGACCAATATTCCTACTATCGCCCTTTAGGAAATTACTGGAGCAATTTATTATGCCTCGCATCAACCGGGTTATTGAGGAGCAAAACATTTGACAACCCATGTACTGGGAGTACATATGTCAACGTAGGCTTCAAACTGAAGGAAGGAACCATTGCTATTGGTCTGGACTGTTCCGAGCAGCGATAGGTGAAAGCAGGGGTGCCTCAGGGATCACTACTGGGACTGGTTCTATGTGACATACCAGAGCCATCCGAAAGAGGACAGCTGTAAACATACACTGATGATGTGATATTATAACTGCGAGGTCGCTTTGGAAGCACTGTGGAAAGAAGTTTAAATGTGAGCATGGAAACACTTCACGAATTGGGAATAAACTCAATGTTGGAAAATATGTATCAGAGGTTTTTAAGGTCTAAATCCGGAAATAGCTTCCTATTATAAAAGTTGGAAATGAATTCATAATAGTGTCAGAAAGGATGCTAACCATGGCCAAAAATATGAACTTTGCCTACCAAAGACTCTTTCAAATGCGAGGACGACTTTTTCGACGGTATAACAATGGAATTTATAGACGTCCGGCCAATAGGAATATCTACATTGCAATCGACTTCAACCGGATCAATGTCTGTATGATGAAATATGTCCTTAAATTCGTGGAAAGTAATATGCAATGTACATTAAAAGACCTATCAAAGCTCTGTCGACCAAAAGTTATTGGACATTCATTAATATAATGGAAATTTCCATCACTCGAGGACTCAAACTCAAATTTCGAGTCTAAGCACGAGATCAGACAAACATTACCGTCTTAGAATTCCGTAGGAGTGAAGTAGCTGATAAGATGGTTGAGGAAGTCTGTAGAGATATCTCCAAGCTTACAACAAATGTTATTAGGTGAAAACTGGTCAAATTGAACCGGAGAAACAATTGTGAACAGCAAATGAATGCTCAGAAATAAAAACATGACGTTCTGTCCCCTTAAGCTATTATATTACCGAAGGTGAAATGTACCTGTATTATTTAGGTATTAACACCTATTGGTTCTCTAATGTTATTTCAAGCAGCACTCTAAGTCATCGGGTGTATGGGTTAATTTGGGGATGTGAACACATTAACCCCTATGACATGTTCATTCCACAGGTTCAGTACAGTCTTGATCTTATTCCCCTTGCGGCACATTATCTAATAAAATTGTTCATATTTGTTGTAATGTAAACCGAAATCTAAACGATTGTTTTATATTTTTCATAGACATTAGCAATGTGAGCAGACTTCAACTAAAATGCCCTAGTAAATTTGACAGTAACGGATTAATACAGGATAAAACGCACAGACAGACACACACAAACAAACAACGCTCATTGATATGGTAGTGTAATATATCATGATGGACTAAAGTGTCCCCATACGAGCGTGTCTTGAACATAAATTATCCTTTTTTATTACTCTCTAGTGTACACAGACAGAGCCATGCAAAGTCGTATGCATGCTTACACATATACACAAACTGAGCGACACACACATGGTCACGCACACTTACACGTAATGAACGTAATATTTATTGTCACACATACGATGGCGAGAGTTCACTTGTATTAGAAGAAGGTTTAACTGATATGCTACGGAATGGTATGATTGTTGTTATTACTGCTGCTAGTGCTGCTGTTAGTGTTGTGCACAAACACACACACACTCACACACACACACATGTGCATTTATCGAAATTATCCTTAAACTAAATTTAACTATTTACAAGTACAACATCTCACTTGTACGAGTAGTATTTACAAAAATTCTTTAGTGTTTTCAGGAGAGCTTATTAGATTGACACATACCAAGCAACGCATGCACATACATACATGTATATGTACACTTGCACACATACATACAGACGCACACAGTATGCACAGGAACGAACATAAACATCAAGAAGTTTGCACTTAACAGCATTGTTTACTTCTCACCCACAGACAGGCGGACAGACAGACAAACGGATCGACAGAGAGGAGAAAAACAAGCCCTACACAACCCCGATGCACCGAACCGATATACAAACATACCACATGCCATGACATGGCATTTTATACACCCGCGTCCTTGCTCCTCATTCACTCACTCATCCCACTGCTCTGTCACGGGACAAAGATTCTTTTTGTAAGGAATAC
>NW_026877284.1:0-209196 GCF_032173495.1 Musca vetustissima | reverse complement strand
AACATTTTTTAATAATATTTGTTCAAGGATATCAGGATAGCCTCCATAAAAATGTACCTCTCAAATATCGAATTACCCTTTGGTATATTCACCCAAACCAGTGAGCGGAGCAGTATATTCGGACGGGGCCGACCATACGATACCCTACACAAATACCACAGAACTCTATCTTTCTGCGGATTTTTATTCCGAGTTTGGGTAATATTTCGTGATAGTTGCACCCTCTAGCCCGATTAGGGGTCAACAACACCTCTTCCTTACACTGGCATATTTTCTCCTTACACAAGAACATTTCAAAGCGATCCGCGCTATATTTCCGGCCTCTAGTGTGGTAATGGTTTATTAAATAATATCTGAATACGTAAACTCCTGTAAATATTAACGTGTAACTCCCACATCCGAGTACATACGACAATATAATTTGTCGTATGTACTCCGGTCTATGTCCTTCAGAGGACTCTGACTTTTTCACACAAAAGTCAGGGTCCATTTGACTCTCTAAATATTGACCGATCTTTATTAAAACAGGCATGCTTATTCTTTGGTCCGATCCCCTTCTCCATGTAAAATTTCAAGATGTTCGGACTATAACTGCAGCCTCTGGAGCGACCAGAAAAAATTAAGTATTTGGTCCATTTCAACCCCTAAATATTAACCGATTCATTGGGCCGAATCCTTCCTACATAACATTCACATTTCGTGAAGATTGGACCATAACTGTGGCCTGTATCGTGTTTAAAAATTATAATGGAAAGACGGACGGACACACATGTCTAGATTGATTCAGCTGGTCGAGATATGACTTTACAAGGTTTTTCTGGTTTTGTCAAGAATTGGCAAATCATCTATGCTTGGATTTTAATCATGTTTAACTAACGAATTAACATGCTTGAATTTTTGATATTATAAATAACTTTACTATAGAATTTCTCAAATCTAATATTGTATTTTAAACAAAGAAAAATTCAAAGAATACCCACAAAAGCTCCGCCCTCAATGACTTTGTAGAAATGTTATTCATCTTTAAATTTAACAATTGTCAATAATTTATGCAAATAATAAAACGCAAATTATTTCAGGCTATTTACGCCGATAATTGAAAAATTACATCACAAAATGTAAATGACAACAACAAAAACAATAACATCTACTATAACAACAATGACTTTTGCAATGCGAAACACATGCAGTGTGTAAATTAAAACTAATAGACAAAGCTGTCATAGGAGAGAGAAAGAGAGGGAGAGTAGCTATTTTATTGTTCTATTCAATGATGTGCACTAGAGAATATATATATATATATTTATATATATATATATATATATATATGAGTGTCAGTCAATAGCATATTTTAAGGGTATATTAATTTAATTTCGTCATTCCATTTGCAATAGCTCGAATTATTCATAATTGAAATGGGTTCAGTTTTACCACCCTACTTTAGGTATTTTAGCTACTATTTTCGACAAAAAAGAACTACGCACGGTGGTTCAAAAATCGATTTTCTGTTCAAAATCCTAATTTTCAATATAAACGCATTGAAAAACAGAGAATTAAAACTAGTAAGGAAAATAGTAAAGTCGGACGGGGCCGACTATATGATACCCTTTACCACTTTGGCTATATTCAAGAGAAGCATACTAACAGAAATCGCATTTTTGAAGGACCATTAACATGAAAATCGACTAAGTGAAATATGTGAACCGACTTAACCCAACGATCAATAACCGGGTATATTTGTACCACCATAGTATGGAGGGTATTTTAAGTTTGTTTCTGTTTGTAATTCGTCGAAATAATAATTTCCGACTATATAGTATATATATTCTTAATCAGCGTAAAATTCTATGACGATATATGCATGTCCGAATTGAGATAGATTGTCAAAATTTAGCATGAAGTTGTCTCCTGTCTGCAGGTCCGAAGATGAGCTTTATCGGTCCACGTACCAAATGTCTTCACTAAAAATTATTAATATCGATCCACTTTTTCAAGTAGCCCCCATATAACGATATCCCCAATTTTCGGTATTTGGGGTTCTTGAGAGCGCTTTTGAATCGAATTCGCTGCAATTTGGTACAATGGGTTCTTATTGGGTACATCAACCACACACATGTCCTCCTGCCAAATTCCATTTCATTAGGGCAGATTTAGTGTCGTTTTGTGCAATGGGACAAAATTATGTAAATCGATTTAAATCAAACTATCAGTTATGCTACAATATACACAGAGCGCTGTTCAAAATTTGATCTCAATTAGACACCAGTTCAACGCAATATTCTAGGGTGACTTTAGTGCCTTAACACACGTTAGGCTATACTAACTTTAGAACATTGTGCAAAATTTGATGTCAATCGAATAAAAATTAAGATTTTGGTGCACCATTCACTTAAAATCGGACGTAACTATATATGGGGGGCTATATCTAAATCTCAACCAATTACTTCCAAATTTACCAGACCCATTTCGATACGTTGCGCGTAATGTTGTGGCAATCGAACACACTTAAACTCTTTGGTGCACCATTTACTTAAAATTGGTTGAATATATATATATATATATATGGGAGCTATATGTAAATTAAAACCGATTTCAATAAAACTTGACACACGTTAGTCTATCCTAACTTCGGTACGTTGTGCAAAATTTCATGCCAATCGGCCTAAATTTGACTCTTTGGTGCACCATTTGCTTAAAATCGAACGAACATATATATGGGAGCTTTATCTAAATCTGAACCGATTTCAATAAAACTTGGCATATGTTAGGCTATCCTAACATCATTACGTTGAGCAAAATTTCGTGCCAATCGGCCTAAATTTATATATGGGAGCTATACCTTTTTTAAGCGAACTTTTAGTATACAGTTTACGAGAAGCAGATGAGCTAGAAATCTGCTTTGTGGTGAGTCCCTTATAAAACTTCTTAGAACTTGCACCTCTTCCATAATGTAGCTTATACATAATAATAACATTGATGGTTATTCACATTCTCCAATCTTCGCCATAACGATTTTGATTTAAGCAGACTTTGAGATGTTGATGTCATGCCTTCAAAGTCGTCGAGATTTCGTCCAAATCAGCCAAAATAAGAATGCCACCCTCTTCTGAAAACCGAAAATTTCGAGCAAATGGCTGGTCTCGAACCTGATGTCCTAGGTTCTGATTTAAACTGTCGTTTATTACACTTGTTATGTTACAGTACTTTTTTTAATAGTAAAGCTAGTAAAAGGGAAAGTGGGCATTCCAAATACTAAAATCAATCGGGATATTAATATGTCATGCTCAATTCTTCTCTCATGAGAGACATGCTACAAACACTCATGTTGGAAAATTATGGTAGGACCTTGAATATACCGAAATGACAAAAGTGGCTTTAGATGTTGATTATGGAGCAACAAACATGACCTGATATTGAAAATTATCAGTAAAGAAGTTGTTTACCCAAGTTGCCAAATTACAGTCCCTTCGACTAAAAAATGTGCCTAGGATCATCAATATATCTTTAAAGAGGCTGAATGTTTACATAGAAGCTATACCCCAAGATTTGCCGATATTAATTGTTTTTGGTAGGAAGAAAACTCAAACTATCAAATTAGAGCCAACTAGTTTGGACAACATTTCTATAGTCTTAAAATTAACGATGATTATGGTAATCATTATATGGGGACTAGACCGATATTGACCGATATAGGAATGATTTTAAAACCAGTAAGGAAAGTAGTAAAGTCGGACTGGACCAACTATATGATACCCTTCACCACTTTGGCATATTATACATATGTATCCTAAAAGACGCCGCCTTTTCGAAGGAGCATTGACATGAAACTGAACGAACTTAAATATGTTATTTTTATCTAAACCAACTAGCATCAATCCCTACACATGTCATTCTGCTACCTATGCTAAAGTTCGTAAATCGATTTAAAGCAAACATGACACACGCTATTCAGTATGCTGCACTGTTTAAAATTTAATCTCAATCAAACACCCATTGATTGTTTGGTGCACAATAAACATGAATAAGTCGAAATTATATATGGAAGCTATGCTATATCTATATCTGAACCGATTTCAAGGAAAGTTGCCAGAGATTAATTTATATTAATTTCAGTACGTTGTGTCAATCGGCCTAGCTAGGGGTCTTTAGTGCACCATTAAAATCGGACGAAAATATACATAGAAGATATTTGTAAATCTGATCCGATTTTCACGAAACTTTGCACACATCATTCTAGACATAATTTAGTACGTTGTACCCAAAATCGAAAGATATAAGGGGCTTTGGTGCAGCATTTACATAAAATGTGAAGAAAATATATATATATAAACTATGCGAAAATTCGTGCAAATCTAATGATTTTCAAGGACTTTGATCCACCGTTTACTTAAAGTCGGGCGAAAGTATATATGGGAGCTATATCTAATTCTGAAACGATTTCCAAGAAAATTAGCACACGTCATTGTCGACTTAATTCAGTACGTATGCCAAAATTCGTACAAATCTAATGATTTTCGGGAACATTGGTGCACCATTTACCTAAAATCGGGCGAAACTATATATGGGAGCTATATCTAAATCTGAACCGATTTACCTGAAATATAGCACACATCATTGTCGACTTAATTCAGTACGCTATGCCAAAATTCGTGCAAATCTAATGATTTTCAGGGACTTTGGTGCACCATTTACCTTAAATCGGACGAAAATATATATGGGAGCTATATCTAAATCTGACCCGATTTTCACGAAACTTAACACACATCATTCTAGACTTAATTCAGTACGCTGTGTCAAATTTCGTACAAATCGAAGGATATTTAAGGACATTGGTGCACCATTTACCTTAAATCGGACGAAAATATATATGGGAGCTATATATAAATCTGAACCGATTTTCATGAAACTTAGCACACATCATTCTAGGCACTATTCAATACGTTGTTCCAAATTTCGTGCAAATCGAAAAATATTTAGGGACTTTGGTGCACCATTTACCTTAAATCGGACGAAGATGTATTTGCGAGCTATATCTTAATCTGAACCGATTTTCCCAATTTCAATAGGGTTTGTCCTTGGACCAAATAAGTGACGAATGCCAAATTTCATCCAATTCGGATAATAAATGCGACCTGTACTTTGTTCACAAAAATACATGGACGGACAGACAGACGGACGGACGGACATGCATAAATCGACTTAAAATGTGATTCTATGCATATTCTCAAAAGGAACCATGTGTCTATCTCGTTTCCTTTTGCCTGTTACAAACATATGCACAAAGACATAATACCCTGTACCACAGTGTGGTGAAGGGTACACAAAAAATGTCGAGTAAAAAGTCCACAAAAAGAACGCCATTTTGTTTTCTTAAATTGGGTTATATGTTTTATTGGTTCAGGAACGTTTTTCGAGTAAAAAGTTGCAAAACTTGTAGAATTAGTAGATTCCTGCAGGTTCTGGAACGGAACTACTATTTCACAACCTGTTTAGAGTTTCGAATGTCAATGACGGGGAGTTGGAATACTAACAAGTATAAACGTCGTGAAGTTTGGCTGATCCGAACTTTTTATACCATGAAGTGGGCAATCCAAGTACTAAAATCAAGCGGCACATTTATATGGGGACTATGACATTTCTTCTATAATGAGAAATCGAAATAACATACTGCAGACACTCATATTGGAAAATTATGCTAGGACCTTGAATATACCGAAATGACGAATGTGACTTTGGATGGTGACTATGTAGAAAAAAAATACGGACTTATATTGAAATGCTTCGGTAACAAAATGCGCCTGGGATCATCATATACGTTTAAGGTATACCCAAAGATCTGCCGATATTAATAGGTTTTGGTAGATAAGAACTCAAAATATCAAATTAGAGCCAACTCGTTTGGAGAACACTTCTGTAGTCTTAAAATTAACGAAGATTATGGTAATCATTATATGGGGACTAGACTGATATTGACCGATATAAGAAGAAGTGAGCGGTTGGACCGGGCCGACCGTACACAACTATCACTGAGCTCTAAGTTTCTGCGGATATATATTCCGGGCCTGGGTAATATTTCGTGATATTTGCACTCTCTTGACCGATTACAGTTCAACAATTCCTCTGCGTCATCTTTTACGAATCGTATTTTGCCGGAGTAAAATAATACTATATAAGATTCGAATTTTGTTATTTTACACAAAAAAGTTTTGGTTTATTTGACCCGCTCATTATTATGACAGCCATTCGTATTACTTGTTGTAGCAGCCCTATTGATTTTACACAATGAGCTGAAGCGACACACGTTGCCCAAGTATGACTCGTGTCGTTTCAGATCGTGAAAACGATTCGTATTAGTTGGTCGATCATCTTTCCCATGGAAAATTTGCAATGATCGGCATATAATTGTGGCGTCTAGATCGACTAGAAACCCAGCTAAAAAATATCATATGATCATCATCGAAAATAATAGGCGTCTTCCATGACCATAACTTAAACTTCATGTGAAATTTCCTAGCCATCAACGCTACATTTCCTCCCTCTAGTGTGGTAATGATAATACTCAACAATATCAGAATACGTAGACATCTGTAAGTATTTAAGTAAAACTCCCTCATCCCAGTACATACAAATATATAATTGATATAAATTTAAAGGCCAACCACTCGTCTTGGATATGCTATCAACTTCTCCGGTCTATGTCCTTCGCACAAAAGTCTGGATTCATGTGATCCGTTAAATATTGACTGATTCTCATCATATCACTCATTTTTATTTAATGGGGTATTTTTTCTGTGTACAATTTAGTTGTGTTCGGGACATAACTATGGCCTCGAGAGCTGCTAGAAAAACAGACAACAAAGTTTAGTCCATAACATCCCGTAAATATTAACCGATCATTACAAAAAAGGGTCTTCTTTTCGACGGAACCCGTCCTACATGCAAAAAATTCGTGACGATTGGTCCCTAACTGACCTGTATCGTTTTTACAAATTATAATAGAAAGACAGACGGGCGGGCGGGCGTATACATATGTCTAGATTGACTGAGACTGTGGAGATATGCGCAACCATCGTGGTTAACTTGCATTGACATTTGCATACCCATCAAGTCCTCCACCTTTATTGGTATTGAAGATTGGATATATCGGTACACTTTTAGGGTAGTCTCCATTTGGCGGTACCCCCATATTCGTAATTTTTTTAATGTTGAGTAAATTTTTCAACTTAATTAGCTCTAATTTTATATTTTGGGTTTCGATTGGGTACCAAATCTTCCTACCAAAAACTATTTATATTGGTATTTTTTTAAAGTAGCCACCATATCATGTTAACTCCCAAATTTCGGTATTTTGGAAAGTTCGAACACATTTTCAATCTTTCAATCAATCTGGCTGTATACTTTGGATTATCATTGTGTGTCAAATCCTTTTATCGTTCCTCGTTGGAGTAGCCCCCAAACAACGGTAATCCAAATATTCGGTATTTTGAGGAGTTCAGGCAGTTTTTCAACCTAGACGCGTAATTTTCGGTGTTTGCAAGGTCCTAGCACAATCTGTGTGTCTATAGCTTGGTATTTCGTTGTCTTCTGGAAGCCTCAATCGTGGATATACAAAATCCACTTCATTGTGGAAATCCACTATCTTCACTTCATGGAAGAAATCCGCTCGGCCGAACCTACCCATTTTTTTTTGCTTGCTTATTATGTAGTATTTTTTTCAATACAAGCCCTTTGCAAAATTCTTTACGTAAAATGTAATACTTCACAATGGCTAAGCACAAACGAAAACAACTGAAAAAGCGTTACGTTCGGTCGGGCCGAACTTTGGATACCCTCCACCATAGATCTACTGGCAGGTACTTGAAATAAAAATATAGGGAACATACAAAAAAATGGACCTATACCGACATTTCTACAAACCGATTTTGTAAGCAATAATTTTTAATAGAAAATTATACCCTCAGCCTTATGGCTAATTAGTGTGTATACACTTTCACACGGTGAATATGTGCCTCATCGAAATATTGGTTCTAGACCCCATGTTTCTTGGGACCAAATCCGTTTCAGGAAAATTTGATTTCATCCCATCTTATTATGTCTTCCAAACTTAGTTCAAGTCCGAATTTGGGGAATATCGGTCCATGCCTTCTGGTACCTCCCACACAGGGGCTACGGCTAAGCCTAAATGCGGGCTATAGTTCACATATAGTTGTTCATTATCGAACCGTACGTTCTAGTGTTTTATCTCGATATCCTTCGCAGGTGAAATGATTACAACAGAGTGTTAGAACCAATGTACCAAATTTCAGCGAATTCGGTTGAAAAACGCGCTCAAGAACCGCAAAATACCGAAAATTCGGGGGTAACCTTATATGGGAGCTATGCCTGAACGTGAACCGATATATCCCATCTTCGAACTTGACCTGCCTGCAGACAAAAGACAACCCTATGCAAAATTTCAGCACCCTATCTAAATTAGTTCGGAAGATAGCGTGATTACAACAGACAGACGGACGGACATGGCTGGATCGTCTTAGAATTTTAACCTAATCAAGAATATATATACTTTATAGGGTCGGAAATGAATATTTCGGTGAGTTACAAACGGAATGACAAAATTAATATACCCTCCATACTATGGTGGAGGGTATAAAAATAGATATTACATATTTCCTTTCAAGAATTTACAATCTGACCAACAGAAAAAAATTAAACAATTCTTTATTTCAATTAACAAAATACGCAATATACTCCAGCCCTTTTAAATAAACCTCAACATTCCACCCACACACCTAACACGACCAAAAACAACAACAAAAGCAGCAACAAACACACAACACTACCCTACGCCGCAACTATGCATCACCAATCCAAGGACAAAAGCATTCCAATGCACATTCCCCAACCATTTTTGTAGACTCACTCAAATAATGTTGTTCTCTCCCGTGTTTGTTATCCAACAACAAAGAAAATAACAACAACAACTAAATGCATCCCACCACCCAACGGGCATTTCCCCTTTTTTTAAAGGCAAATGCAACACAAAGCTAAAAATCCCCCCACATTTGTGTTGGTGAGAATTTGAAATCTCAAGAGAAAACAGTCTCTCTTCAAATGTTGCTATTTCATCTCTCTCTTTGCAACAAAGCTCCCCTTTTTGTTTCGAATCTGCACAAAAAAGTTTGAGTGAAATTGCGCCAATTTACTGAGTGCTGAGAGTTAGTGAAGCTCTTTGTTATACTGGTGAATATATTCGTGTGTGTGTATTTGTGTCGCGTGTACAGAGAGTGCTCGTGGTGAGGTTTACATTTTGTGTCATTGACCTTTGAAATTGCATCTTGGATTTTGTTGTATAGCAGAAATCGGCAGCAGCAACTGCTGCTGCAGTGCTGCGCTGTCCATTGCTGTTGTGTTTGTGTTGACTTGATGCGACTGTGATAATGGTGATGACAATGATGATGATGATGTCGTTCTTTGTTGTTGTTGATGTTGATTAAGCGCAAGTACAAACAACATCGAAGATGATTTGATTCTGTCGTAACTTCCACAACTCGATTCTCTGTCGTATCTTTTGTTTGGCTGTGTAATATTTCTTGTTACTGTGCTCCCATTGATGGCAGCCAGTAATGCAGATTTTTGTTATTCTTTTCTTTTTTTATTTTATTTACAATGATTTCTGTAAATGTGCGGTGGATTGGAGGTTACACATTTCTGGAAAAGGCACACGAAGGATATACAGTTTGTGATGAAAATATTTGCAAAATCCCGCTTTCAATGAGAGAATATACTAAGGTTATATAGGAAAGTTAGAGTATGCCGATTTAGACATATTCGTCTGTTTAAAATTCTCCACGTAAACTGACACTACTCCTCGGATATTTTGTACTGAAAATGGGATTTATCGGTCTACGTTTTGGTATAGCTCCCATCTAACGGAATCTACAAAATTTTGATATTCTATGAATATTAGTAGAAAGTCTCCTTACCAAATATTGGCAATATTGACATAAATGCCAAGTCCCTGTGATTGTCCTAAGCGCATTTTCCTACCGAAGGGAATATATTTTAGTATCAAGAAGTGGCTGCAATTATGCATTCCGAAAACTTGATGGACAAAAAAACTTGATGAAAAAAATTTGGGTACCAAATCTCTCCACTAAAAAGTATAAATATAGGTCCACTCTTCTTAGTACCCTCAAAATTTCAGAACATGAGGGTTTTGAGTGCGTTTTTCGGACGAATTCGCTGTTTTTTGGTATTTTATAGTCGTATTTGGTGATAAATCTCCCTACCAAAAAAAATGTATATTTTCGGCCCCTTTGGTGGTAGTTCCCATATAGTCCCATTTTTATACACTCAGCCTTATGGCTAATCAGGGTATATACACTTTGATATGGCGAAAATGTGGCTCAACGACATCCATGTTTCTTTGGACCAAATCCGTTTCAGACAATTTGGAGTCGATTTACAAATGTCCGTCCGACCGCCTATCTGGTCGGTTGATAGGCATGATAACTCTCGAAAGGTGTATTCGAACTATGTTGTCACCGTATTATAGCTTTGTGCATCCCCAAGAGTTTTTAATGCCGCGAAAAATTGTCCTAGACACACCTTTAAGTATACCGATCGCCATATCTCGACTAGCTGAGTCGATCTAGACATATATGTCCGTCCGTCTGTCCATTATAATTTGTAAGCACAATATAGGCCACAGTTATGGACCAATCTTCATGAAATTTTGCATGAAAGATTGGTTCTGCCCAATGAAGACCCCTATTGTTTTTAGTAAAGATCGGCCGCAATTATGGCCCAAACATCGCGATTTTTACATAGAAAAGGGGATCGGGCCAAAGAATAAGCCTGTTTTGATATTAATCGGTCATTATTTAGCTGGGCAAATGGACCTGACTTTTGTGTGAAAAATAATTAACTTGTATTCTATAGCGTATAAATTTACTCCTGAAGGACATAGACCCGAGAAGTTGATAGTATATCCAAGAGGAGTGGTTGGCCTTTAAATTGATACCAATTGTGGTATGTACTCGAATGTGGGAGTTGCATGTTAATATTTACAGGTGCTTACGTGTTCAGATATTATTTAGTAACCTATTATCACACTAGAGACCGGAAATATAGAGGTGATCTCTTTAAAATTTTCAATGAGGATCCAGTTATGGTCAAGGACAACGCCTCTAATTTTCGCTGATGATCAGATAATAATTTTGGGATGAAATGGACCGAAAACTTAATTTATGGTGTTTTTTTTCGAGTCGATCTATAAGCCACAATTACAAGCCGAACATCACAACACAACCCGCGTGAAGGGAATATGGACAAGTAATTAGAAGGACTGGACTGAATATTAGCAATATTCGGAAAATATGTCAGTGTAAGGAAAAGGTGCTGTTGACCTCTAATAAGGCAAGAGGGTGCAACTATCACGAAATATTGCCCAGGCTCGGAATAAAAATCCGCAGAAAGTTAGAGTTTCGTGGTTGTTGTGTAGGGTATCGTATGACCGGACCCGTCCGTCTATACTGTTTCGCTCACTGGTTTTATTATATCATGCGAATGGACGATCCTATCCTATCTTAACCAAGCCTAGACCAAGTAGGAAGATGGGACCCATTGGTCTACTCCTTCTGGTACCTCCCCCACAAAGAGTTAAAATTTTCAATATTTTTTAATTCAATATCAGGAGAATGAAATGTCCGATTTGAACCAAACTTTGTATAACCTGTTAAATTTACCAAAAGTAGACGACGTTCGAAGATGGGACCAGATTATTTTTATATTTATACATAACCTCAATATCAGTATGAACAAAGTCCTAGCCCTGAGGGATTGTAGTTGGGCATTTCGTATGTAAAAGTTCCGATCGATAATAGGTATTTTGAATGGACAACTCATGATGTACAATTTTTATTTGTTCTGTTTCGATTTTATGTTTTATTTTATTTACATTTCCCGTTATTCTTCATCGTCTTATTTTATTCCTGATCCCAAGGGTGTTGAGTTATTTATGTTTCTTCTCTTGTGTTTTTTTTTTTTTTGAATTTTAATTTATGAAAGTTCGCGTGTGCATCTTCTTATTAATTCAGAATAAAATAATCACAATTGTTGTTGTTGTGCTGCTCCTCCTGTTGTTCTTCTTGTTCCCGAATGGCATCTTTGTTTATTATCTCTTGTTGGGTGTTTTATTTTTTAACAGAGCGTTTGATATAAAAACCGACAAAAGGAAGCAACAAAATAACAATAACGACAACAGCATCAACAGCAAAACAGAGGCAATAAATTTATCCCTTGATAATGATGCTGTTGTTGTTGCAGTTGCATATTTTCTCTTTGGGGTCTTTGTTGTTTCATTGTGTAGGGTGTAGAGTGCCAGAATTAGGGTCTCCAGTTTGTGTGGGATTGCCTTGGTGTGGAATTTTTAAAATTTTGCAAAGGGAATTGACAATTTTGCTTCTTGCATTTTTGTTATTGCAACATTGGCCTGTAATAATAACGCCCACACGAAATATTGCCTAAGAAACAATGGAATGGAACGCCCAATGGAATTTAAATATAAAAAATGACAGACAAACTGTGGGCGAAAAATATGTCGCATTACATCGAACCCATATTTCACATAACACCAAAAATGTATGAACTGCACCTCGAAATGTGTCGGCATCAATCGTCTGTTTATGCCAAAACATAGACCTGTATTGACCAATTTCCTACAAAACTATTTTTTTTACTCCATGTATCCCGAATGGCAAATTACAGTCACTGTAGTTGAAAAAATTGTCCACCAGCTTAAAAAACTTAAAATCAGGCGGGACATTTTATGCAGAGAATATACCCCACAATATGAACCTACAATACAAATGTTCTGCAAAGGTCCTCCAAGAGTTCGTAATACAAAATTATTGTCCCTTAGGTTATAAAATTCAGTTAAAACCTTCATAAATATGAAATTCAAATTTTCAACCACTCCGTTTGGAAATTATTCTCGGGACCTAGAATTAGAAACGAGATAAACACATGGTTCCTTTTGAGAATATGCATAGAATCACTGTCTGAGTCGATTTATACATGTCCGTCCGTCTGTTGGTGTTAAATTGTAAACAAAGTACAGGTCGGATTTATAATCAGATGTGGATGAAATTTGGTACAGGACGAACCCTATTGAAATTGGGGAAAATCGGTTCAGATTTAGATATATCACCCACATATATATTTTCGTCCGATTTTATCCGAATGATGTATCAACGTCGCTATATATCTATCGATTTGCGCGAAATTCGGCACAGCGTACGAAATTTAGTAAATTGTGATCTGTTCAAGTTTCGGGAAAATCAGTTCAGATTTAGATATAGTTCCCATATATAGTTTCGTCCTATTGTATGGAAATGGTGCACCAAAGTCCCTATATATCTTTCAATTGAATTAAGTCTAGAAAGATGTGTGCTAAGTTTCATGCAAATCGGTTCAGATTTAGATATGGCTCCCATATATATTTTCGTCCGATTTGAGGTAAAGGGTGCATCAAAGTCCCTATATATATTTCGATCTGCACAAAATGTGACATGGCGCGTTGAATTAGTGCAGAATGATATGTGTTAAGTTTCGTGAAAATGGGTTCAGATTTAGATATATCTCCCACATATACTGGTTTACCCAAAGTGGTGAAGGTTATCATATAGTCGCCCAATCCGACTTTACTACTTTCCTTACTGGTTTATCAATAAGGGCGTTCCGTCAGTTCACACAGACCCAACTATGATCAACATTTCGGATTGTGATGTAGAGATTAGTGATGTAGAGATTAAAATGTCCAACAGTGGAAATGTCTCCCGCTTTTACTAAACTACTTCCTTTACATTTCCATCTTATATTAAATTACATTTAATATCTGAGTTAATTAAAACAACAAAACTACCACCAACAACAACAAATTGGTATAAAACCTAATTAAGCATTATTATACCCTGTAACGCCACAGCACATGTTATGATGATACTCTCCCCCACAAGACACAAACACGCACTCAAACACACACACTCTCACACACATCCTTAAAACAAAGAAATCCCAACCAGCAAAAAAAAAAACAACTAAAGGAGGGCAGCATAATTTAAGGAATCAAAAAAAGGGATTTTCAGTTTTGCCTTTGGACTTTTTGCATTTTTGTTGTTTTTCGTTTTTCATGTGAAACAATGTTGCATTGCATGTGTAGGGGAATAACAAATATGAAAGAAAAAAAAATACGGATAAGACAATAACAACAAATCATTATGTGGCAAGCCAGCAAAGTTGAATGAACGATTTTTTATAACACGCGCAGGAGGAGAAATGGGAAAACAGCAAAAACAATGTTTTATTGTTTTTAAAAAAGGAAGATAAAAACAACAACAATAACAATGTTTTTAATACAATGAGGAAGTCACAGGGATTTTTTATGTAATAAAAGGAATACAGTGTATACAAAATTTAGGAATAATATTTACAAGTAGTTATTTTGGAAATTAATTAGGATGTGTATCGAAAATAAAGATAGTTTTTTACGGAATTATTGATATAAACATGCTTAAATTTATATATTTTTAACACATTTTGAAGCACAATTTATAAATTTTTCTAATTACTTTATTTTATATATATTTTTAGGTTTTCAATTGCCTCCTGATTATATAAAAATTTTCAAGGTAAGAAATACAAATCATAAATTCAAACTAATGCTAAGTATATAAGTATATAAAAAACAAATAAATATATTTGTATAAATTGGCTGGACTTCTAAAGTCTTCTACAAAAAGAGAATATACATATTTATACATAAAAAAGTCGTCATATATATATTTATATATATATATATATATATATATATATATCGGTCCCATCGACATGATTTAGGTTTAAAAAAACTATTACGATGTTTCAATTTTGGGTTAATTCGTATTTTCGGTAAACTTTATATGGAACATAACAATTTTCAACGTTTTGATACTTTGTATAGGAGGCACGAAAAGGAAATGATTTATCTTCGGAACGAAAAAACACAAACGGCATGAACAATTATTCGACCAACTTAAGTGCTTGATGGTGGGTAGTTTTTACGCGACTGGAAGGACTCACGACCCCGAAGTCAACTAAGACCACAATTTGTTTCCAGTGGTGGTTTCATCAGGCTTCAGCTGATTATCCATAAAGACAATTTTTTATATTATTCTGAAAAGATTGACATTTTTTAGAAAAATCTTCTAAATTCCAGGTAATTCATGGACTCCAGAAATCCATATTTTTTACTGCTAGTATACAGAAAGGAAAATCACACACAAGATAAAAAAGAATATAACAGGAAAAAATAAAAAAGTTCGATCCCAATACGACTGTGTAATTTTTCAAAAACATAAATATCATTTAAAATATTCATAACATTGCACTATGGGCCAGGAACCCTCTCATAAAGGTCCTGCTCTCTATTTGCAAAATAACTTTAGTAGTCAATTTTTTATAATTAAGGGGCCCACCCATTCTCGGGGTCAAAATTTTTGTTGATTTAATTCCAATATACACTAATTTAAGAACGTCCCTACAAAATTTCAAGTAAAAATCTCAATATCTCTTGGAGATATAGCCGATTTATTGTGCCGGCATCAAGTGACGGCTGAAGGGCTTCTCAAACTTTAAACGCGTTTTTCTCTAAACATTGGTTTTGCGAATGGTGGGAACGATAACTCAAAAACTAATAACCCAATCGATTTCAAATTTCTACACGTTTCTCTGTGAGTGTGTAGCTATCGTATGAACTAGGATAAAGCCAATCGGTGTAGATCTTCCTTATTTTTTAACTCGGTTCTTGGTCAAAAATCGGCGATTTTCCAAAAATAGTTTTGCAAAGGTCCGCCATTTTGATTATTTTAAAGCGAAGTCAATAATCCAAGTTCATACGAGAGCCAGTCATGTTCTCTTTCTAACACCGTTGGAATTTTCGGATTCCGATGTTCCAGTGAGGAGTTATTATGCCCGCCATCAAAAATAAGGACTTTTCTTTGATCACAAAAAAAAAAAAAAAAAAAATGTTTGTAAATTATTGTTCTTCCTTTTTAAATCTTGAAATATATATGTGCAAAGTTATAAACCTTAACAAGCATTGGTATTGATTTACCAGCCCATTGAAAATCTTGAAAAATTTAAATCGTGAATGGGGGGTTCCCTTAAAGAAATTTTGCAATGCATGAAAAATATGATAATCGCTTGGTGCCAAGTACGAACTGTATGGCGGATGTATTAAAAATTTTGGCGGGTCACTGTAGATGTGTTAGCCTAGCGTTGTCCTGGTGGAACACGATACCTCTCCTTTTAGCTAATTCTTGCCGTTTCTGGTCAATTTAAATGGGTTAAAACAATTTTATGGTCGATTTTTAGCTCCTGGGCGATGTTACGACTTCCGGCCAACTTCGACCATTTCTCCGATTTTATCGACATTTTCGACGACCTGCCTAAAAATTCCTGAACGGAATCTACGATACCAAAGTTGCACATAATTGGTTGTTACAGTATCGGAACCATAAACACCATTCACAATTTTAAACGCTTGGATTTTCGCCTTTGTCAAAAAAAATATATATATATATATATATATACAGAATTTTCTCTTTGTTCACTTCCATTTTTAATACCCTGTAACTCACAACTGAATGCACCAAACAAAAAACAGCACAGTATTTTTTTTACTGGGAAATGTCACCGCTCCAATGAGCAGAAATCAGTAATTGTTTGATCGATACTTTACGAGAAATCTATCAGTACAGCCATCTGCCGAAAAAAATAATGCATTTCTCTTTGCACAACCTTGATCGATTAGGTGTCAACATCTCCTCTGCGGCATCATTTGACCCTCTAACTATTGACTTTCATTATCATGACAGTCATTCGAATTAGTTGGATCGCCTTCCCCATGGAAAACTTGTGATGTTCGGCTTATAATTGCGGCGTCTTGGACAACTAGAAATTATAAAAAATAAAGTTTTCGGTATATTTCATCCCTGAAATATTATCTGATCATTATGCAAAATGTCCTTTAAAGTTTAAGTATAGCTCTAGTATCCGGGTGCGTACATCAACATAATGGGTTTCAATTTAAAGGTCAACACCTCCTATTGGATATAATATAATATAATATAATAATATCAATTTTTCGGGTCTATACCCTTTAGATATAAATATATGCACATAGCCAGATTCCTTTCCAATTGTAAAATTTTGTGGTGTTTGGGTCATGATTGTGGTTCCTAGAGCGACCAGAAAAACCGACAAAAATAAAGTTTTCAGTCATCCCCTAAAAACAAATTACTAAAAACAATAGGTGTGGCTTTGGCCATAACAGCTACAACATGCAAAATTTGGTCATGATTGGTACATAACTGTGCTTACAAATTATAATGGACAGACTTACATACACACATGTCTAGATCTCAGCTAGTCGAGATATGACAATCGGTATACTTAATGGTGGGTCTAGGACCAATATTTCGTAGCGTTACAAACTCTTGGTATTTTGGACTTCATTGTCTAAGAGAACAAGTAAAAAAGTGTCAGTCGGTGTTGCTGATTGATATATGTATATCCCCAGCCTATGGTTTGCGGAGGTCTTCGGAATTATTATTAGCTTTATATAAGATATATTTTCTTATCAAAGAGATTTCGGATTTAATGTTTATCAAATCGGTTATTTAATTCGCTTGTGGGGGAGGTACCTGAAGGAGTGGACCATTGGGTCACTTCCTCGGACTGTATCTAGGCTTTGTAAAGATAATAGGATATGCAAAGTTTGGCTCCAATCGGACATTCAATTCGTCTGATATTTAATTTATAAATTTTGAACATTGTGGCCATTTGTGGGGGAGGTACCAGAAGGAGAGGACCGATGGGTCTCATCTTCGGAATTTTTGCAAAATTCGGTTCAAATCGGACTTTCCATTCGCCTGATATTGGATTTATACATATTGCAAATTTTGAACCTTCGTGGGGGAGGTAGCAGAAGGAGGGGACCAATGAGTCCCATCTTCGGACTTAGTCTAGAAAAGTATGGGTAAAATCGGATAGTCCTTTTGCATGATATTTTAAAATTAATTTTTACCACAATTTTGACCATTTTGTGGGGGAGGCTCCAGAAGGAGTGAACCGATATTCCCCATCATCGAACTTAAACTATGTTTGGAAGAAATATTACGATGTGCAAAGTTTGTATGAAATCGGTTACTCCCTTCGAGAGTTATCGTGCACACCAGCCGGCCAGACTGACTCCAAATTTTTTGAAACGTATTTGAAACATGGAGTCTAAAACCAATATTTCGATGAGGCACATTTTTGTCGTATCAAAGATTATATACCCTCATTAGCCATAAGGTTGAGGGTATAAAGGGGGAACTACTCCCAAATATTAAACAAATTTTGTCGGGAGATTTTTTACCAAATACGAATATAAAATATAAATAATTACAGAAAAAATCGTTGACAAACGCTCTCAAAATCGTCAAAATATCGACATTTTGGGGTACCTTTCTATGAATGCTACCTGGAAAACTGAACCGATATTCAGAAGGAAGATTTGCTACCCAATTAGAACCCAACATACCAAATTACTGCCAATTTGATTGAAAAAACTTGTTAAAATTCTCATGATCGCATATTTTGGGGGTACCTTTATATGGGGCCTACCCCAAGAAATGGACCCTTAGTGATAATTTGTTGTGTGGAAATTTGGTACCCAATGAAAACACAAAGTGCCAAAATACAGCAAATTCGCAAATTTTGAGGGTGCCATTGTATAGGAGTTACACGAAAAAAATGGAACGATATTCATAATTTTTAGTGTGGAGATTTGGTACCCAATAAGAACACAATGTGCAAATTACGGTTTAAAAACTTGGTCAAAATCCTTAAAATACCGAAAATTTGGGAGTTACGTTATATGGAGGCTACTCACAAAATTGGACCAATATTGATAACTTTTGGAGGGAAGATTTGGTACCCAATTAGAATCCAACATACCAATTTACAGCCAATTAGATGGAATAACTTGTCCAAAATCCGATTCGCATATTTTGGGAGTACTTTTATTAAGGGGCTACTCTAAAAAGTGGACCCCTAGTGATAATTTTTAGTGTGGAGATTTGGTACCCAATAATGACTCAAAATACTAAATTACAGTCAATTCGGTGGAAAATGCAATCAATACTCCCATAATTCCGATGATTAGGGGGTGTATAACAGGGGGCTACCAGAAAAAGTTGACCTATATTTATAATTTCTAGTGGAGATATTTGTTACCCAATAAGAACCAAATGTGCCAAATTTCAGCGAATTCGGTTGAAAAACTCGCTCAAGAACCCCAAAATACCTAAAATTGGGGGTACCCTTATATGGGAGCTATGTCTATGCATGGAACGATATAGCCCATCATCGAACTTGACCTTCCTCTATACAAAAGAAGACTCTATGCTATATGAATACAGTGAACTTTCGATCATGTGAACACTCAAACTGGCATTAAAGCATTAAACAATCAGGGTATTAGCGGTAAATAAGCAGGATGAATCGAAAATGTGAATAAATTCGAAAATATGAACTAAACAGGCATTAATTCATGCACAACATCGAGAGTTCAGTGTTTTGGATGAGTTACAAACGGAATGACAACATTAATATACCCTGTTGTGGAGGGTATAAAAACCAGAATACATATTCCTAAAATATAGATAAGCTGGACCTCTCTACCCTCTTCTTCAAGTACACACAACAAAGTGTTCTTTATACCTATGAACAAAAAAATTATAAAAAGAAGCCCCTCAATTTAACCTAACCCAACCCAGACACATGAGTGTTTATAATAGAAGAAATTAAAGATTTCGGAAATTGATAAAAAAAACATTACCATGTGAATTCAATTAAAAAGCCGACAAATGAATCGCTACTTGTTTCTATAGAGTACATACATACTATATAAATACATACAATATTACTATTAGCAAATACTTACAAATCATAAATCCCATAGCTAAATACCCCAATCTCACAAAGAAAAAAAACGAGAGAGACATTTTTATGTGAGGGCCAATATGAAAAAAATAAATTGCCGAAAACCCCAACAAACAAAAAACGAAAACAACAACAACTTATCGTCTGTAACAGTTGCTTGCTATAAAAGTTCTATATTTTTGGTGTTGTTGTTGCTGTTTGTTGAGGCATAGTAGTAGCTAACTATGTATGTATCTGCGTATGTGTGTACTTCAAGAAAAATCGAGTCAAGCCTCTTTCTTTCTACGTAGCATGCAAACCATGACCCACACCAACATTTGACGCATAGGTATGGGCAGAGCAGCAACAGCACAACCAGCAGCAGCAACAACCATTACAAGTCTTGTGCAACATTTTTTTGCTGTTGTTATTATTGCTATTTTTGTTGTCTTTCTTTATGTTCTACGCGAAATACACACACACCCTTACATACAGACGGAGACAAAATTGTTGGTAGTAGAATAATATCATGACAAAGCACAAAATTTCGTATGTATGGTGACCATGGTTATGTGTGGCGGGGCAGACAGGCTCCTAGCGGGGAAGGGTCGGGTCCAAAGCAGCCATGCACGCGTGCAAAAAAACTTGACAAACAAAGAAAAAGGAAGTTAAACAGCCGACTTAAAGAATGACGACAACACACAACAATGACGCTGTGGAGGATAAGCTTAGACAAGAGGAGAAGGCAGGCGAGTGGAAAAAATGCGACTAAGAAACTGAAGAAAAAATAAAATAAAACTGGTAAATGAATTCCTTAGTTGTGACGCGATGTGTTGTTCTCGTTTTTTGTTCTGAATTTTAATTAAATGTGGAATTTGCTGTGAAGATGCGAATATGCTGTAATTTCAGTTAGATTTGAAAAATAAATATAAAAGGAGTGAATGGCAAAGGAAATAATGGGAAGAAAACGTGGATTAAGAAAATTGTTTATTTTTTATAAATATTTTTGCAAGGTCTTCGATAGGCTTGGTTTTTAAAAAAAATTTCAAGCCTAGTAAAAGGTAGCGTAGTTTTTCATACCCTCATCCCTATGGCTAATCAGTGCCTCATCTAAATATTGGTTTTATACCCCATGTTTCTTTGGACCAAATCCGTTTCAGAAAATTTGGAGTCGATTTAGCCATGTCCGTCCGTCCGTTGTCTGTCTGGCTGGTGCGCACGATAACTCTCGAAGGCAGCAACCGATTTCATTCAAACTTTGCACATCTTTCTTCCAAACTTAGTTAAAGTTCGAAGATGGGGAATATCGGTCCACTCCTTCTGGTATCTCCCCCACCAAATGGTCGAAATTGTGCTAAAAATTAATTTTATAATAACATCCAAACGGACTATCCGAGTTTAACGAAACTTTGTACAACCTATTATCTTTATCAAGGCTATATCATGTAGAAAGATGGGAACCATTGGTCCACTCCTTCTGGTACCTTCCCCACAGAGGGTCAAAATAATTAATATTTATAAATCCAATATCAGGCGAATGGAATGACCGACTTGAACCAAACCTTGCACAACCTATTATCATTACCAACCCTAGATCAATTCCGAAGATGGGAAACATTGGTCCCCTCCTTCTGGTACCTGCCCCACAAATGGTCAAAATTTCAATATTAGTAAATCCAATATCAGGCGAATGGAAGGTCGGATGTGAACCAACCTTCGCACAACCCATTATCCTTACGAAGTCTAGATTAAGTCCGAAGATGGGATCCATTGGCCCACTCCTTCTGGTACCTGCCCCACAAATGGTCAACATTTTCAATATTTGTCAATCCAATATCAAGCGAATGGAATGTCCGATATGAACCAAACTTTCCACAACCCATTATCTTTACAAAGTCTAGGTTAAATCAGAGATGGGTCCCAGTAGTCCACTCCTTCCGGTACCTCCCTGAAGGTTTTGTCGCATTTTCCCAATCTTGGAGATTGAATCATATTATAGGTCCTGGTTTTGACATAGCGCCCACATAAAAAAGCTGGGTGGTATTTTGAGGGTGAAATAAATTTTTGTCGACATTTCTCGATATGGGCCCATGTTTTGTCATATACCCTGATTTTCGGTATTTTGAATTTTTAGCCGCATTTTCCAATTGAAGCGGGGAGGGAATATGTGTCGATGGTTCGACATAATTATAATATGAAGGCCTCGCAAACTTTGGGTATTTATAAGGTCTTAACCACATTTTCAAAACAAAGTTGCTGAA
Organism: Musca vetustissima; assembly: GCF_032173495.1. Taxonomy (NCBI): domain Eukaryota; kingdom Metazoa; phylum Arthropoda; class Insecta; order Diptera; family Muscidae; genus Musca; species Musca vetustissima. The sequence continues at coordinate 186,928 of NW_026877284.1, read as the reverse complement.
TATTTGACATTTTGGGTTAATGGTGGGTGAAACATATTATTGCCGCACATTTTCTAAGTTTTGACATGGCGCCACCCATTTTCGGTATTCTGAAGGTTTTTTTTTGCATTTTCCTATCAAACAGGTCGAAAAATGTTTCCGGTATTTTTGCAATACGAGTGGCTGTAATTTAGTATTCCGTGTTCTCGTAGGTTAAAAACCTGATTTGATGTAGGTTCATCATTTAATATAGCCCCATGCGAAGAAGGTTTTATCCCCGTAGTGAATCCCAGATCACGGACGATTTTACTTGGTTTCAAATATTATTTAGGTATATTTCAAACATTAAACCATTTTATACCTATAAAACAAATTGTGATGCCATTTGGACCCCTAAATATGAATTTTTGTTAAATATTTGTTCAAGTTCTTCAGACCCATCAAAACCACATCTTGAAATTTTTATAACCGCCTCATTGTTATCATTGTCGTTCAGAGATAGAGAATAATTCCACGAGAGAGACGATGATACTCAACATAAATTGAATTGAATATTGTTGTTGTTTTCATTGTTGCCCCAGTCGCCGAAGTAGTCGTCGTCGTTGTTGTCGTCATCATCATAATCATCATTGTCGCTGTTGTTTGTTTACTGCCATTGCTGCGATTCTGTCTGAAGTAAAAACCAAACCGAACAGAACTTAGCAAGCGTACGTTGAAAGGTTAATCAACTCTGCACGTCTGCTTGCTTCCTATGTATGTATATATGTATGTCGATATGCACGTTTGTATGTTGCTCCGCACAGAATGTATAAACAAGAAGAACTCGCCGAAGACAAACACAAAATATTCGCATTTACAATCGTTCATTCATACATAACAACGTGTTGGTCTGTACATATAAACGTACATCCAAACATAAATAAGTATGTATGTAATATATGAATACATCCATACATACTTATTTGATAATACAACAGCCAACAAGAACACCAACAACAATGATTCATATATACATGAGTACATTCTTTCAGTTGATTATATGTATGTACGTATGTTGATTATACGTACTGAATGACTTGGCTGGTTGGATGGCTGTCGTAATACATACAAATGTACATATCAACACGACCATGGACTACGACGAGGTTGATGCGACCCCATATTGTTTATGGTCGTTGCTCGTGTTGTTGTTCTTGTTGCTGTTGTCGTCGATCGACGGAACACCACAGCAAACAATAACAATGCCGCCGTCACACACAGCGGTCACTAAGAGTTGCCTTTTTTTATTTCACATTTCAACCTGTTTTAGTCTCTGCTACCACTTACAAACATACATACAAACACACACACTGCAATGCACATTCCAAATGCATGCAAAAAGAGTGCATTGCTAAAAAAAACCGAAGAGAAGTCGTGTTACATGTGCATGCCTGCACCACTCACCACACTACCACACCATGAGAAACAACAGCACAGTATTTTTTTCTTGTTGTTGTTGTTGTACCACATTCGTTGGTTTGCATTTATTGACTGCGACAACAGTGGTGTGGTTTGTTGCCTTTTTTCATCCGTTCTTCCTCTTCTTTTTATTTATTTTTTTGTTGGTTCGTCTTTTGGCATTTACTGCCATCTTTTGCCATCAGCAATGACGTGAGACAATTACAGCAAAGTAATCACTCACACACACATGCACACACACACAGATGTAGACATTCGTTTTGTGTGGAGGTCGAGTTTTGTCGTTCTTCTCGTTTGATTTGTTTGTGTCAACACGACTAGACTTGTTTTTTGCTGTTATTGTTGTTGCTTTTCATTTGCAATACCCTGACACTGGCATTGAGTTAACGAGCAACGAGACAGCAACAGTGCAGTTCTGTTTGTAACATCACCGGTATGTTGCTGCTGCCACTGCTGCTAACGAAGCAACAACTCTCTACGTGCAACAAAACTTTGCAACACATTTGTAAAGTTTACAGTTTACAATTGAGAATTTACAATGTCAACTCTCAATGAGTAGTTTGTGGAATTGAGTGCGTTGTGAATGAAAATAATGTTCAATTGCCAGTAAATAAAAGTTTTTAAAATATGATGGTGAAGATACATAAAAGTACACAACAAAATATTGAAAATTATTTATATTTCCTATAATTTGGAAATTCACTATACAAATTTCGCAATATACATTTATTTTAGGTTCTCGAAGACATCTGTTTTTGTGACTGCAAATTTGACAAATGACAAAGCAATATTTTGTGAGTCCCACTGGACTATGTACGTATGAGTGATTTCATTTATCTATACAATTGACTTTTGCTCCATTTTGTGTAGCAATGTTGTCAACATTCGATTATCAAATGTAAACGGGAAAATAAAATTATAAAATGATCTTACAAATAACCCCACATTAATATTGACTGATTATAAATAATATTCAAAATTTGTTTTGGTCAAATTTTGTCGATATTACAGGTAGCCTATAATTCGTTACGTTAGAAAATTTCTGATTTTTGATGACATTATCTTAGGAATTAAAAAAATATTTACAAACCAAGTTAAAACATGAGGAAAATCTTGATGATTTCGAAATGGCAAATTTAAATTACACTCCACTTTATACTGGAGGGTATAACAAGTAAAACGGTGTTAAGTTCCGCCGGGCCGATCAAAATACCTATATACCTCATTTCGAATATCAAATATTGTTGAAGTAATAGAAAATGTGATTTCAATAGACAGACGGATGTGGTTAAATCAAATCGACATAAAATGTTATTCTATCAATAATAAGACATGATGCAGTAGACAAATAATATACTTAGCTGGAATAAAAAATACGCAATGATTATCGAAAATAACACAAATCGATTCTTTGTTGAAGCACTATAATCTCAAGAAGGATTAACAGGGGCTATGTCTAAATCTGAACTGATTTCATCAAAATTCAACATGCTTTATTCTAGACTACAAAAACCTAACTCAGACTCCTGACAATTCTTACATGTATCATTCCGTGTGCAATTCCTCGAAATATTTGTCGATTCAACCAGATATCAATATTTAAGTCAGAACATTGAAATTTAATATACGGATACGTGAGTATTGGCATAATTCCCGTTTTGAGGTCCCGCATATGTTCGGTAATTTGAAGTTTTCAACCACATTTTCAATCAAAGCGGTTGTAATTTGGCATTTCGGCTTCATAGAAGCTGGTAAAGATGTAAAAATTTTCCGATTAAGGTCCATATTTTGCATAGGTGCCCAAAATTAAAATGCGTTAGTATGTGTGAGAGAAAACAGAACAGTACCGAACAAAATTGTGTGTACATTTTGGTGGTCGGAAAAATTATTGAAGAATTTAATTTTTGTTATTATATAAATTAAAATCATTATTAAAAATGGTTTTATATGAATTACAAATTGTATATGTCACAAAAATCTAAAAAAGATTATAAAGTAGCATATACCGAGATAATAATCATATTGTAATATTAAATATTAATATTAAATACTACGATAATTATCAAATATTTAATTAATTTAAAAAAACAACAATTGTTCTCTTGTTTTTAAAAATTTTTAAACATACACAACGCATTTTGAATAATGAAATAAAAATCCAAATATACTGAAACACTTTTATCCCTAAGTGTTATTTCGTTGATTTTCTAGTTGTGCGGACACAACGTCGTGCGCGCACCCCAGCATGTGTTCATTCGTTGCCTGTCAATCAACGACTGACTGAAAGAGCATAACAATGCGTGTGAGTAGGCAGCTACTTTAAAGTATACTGATGGGCTTCATTGATATTTTGGCACTTTTTCACTGAAGGAATGCAGACATGGCTTTAAACGCCTCTAAACCGATAAAGCTGTCGAATGTATTTCACGTGGGTCTTTTCCAGGATTTGGCGCAGAGTGAAAATCTGGTCGGTGGCGGATTTGCCAGGTCTGAAGCCGCATTGGCATGGTCCAATAATCACATTGACCATTGACTTCAGTCCTTCACACAGTACGCTGGATACCACTTCATATGCAATGCGAAGGATCCTTATTCCTCTAAAGTTGGCACATATCGACTAGTCTCATTTTTTGGGCACGGGACACGGGACACAGGATACTGAGATTCGAATCATTGAACATGCATTCCTCTAGCCAAATTGTAGTAATCAGCTGGTGCATGATTCTGACCAGCATCTGACCACCGGTCTTGAATACTTCGCCTCGTAATCCATCAGCACCTGCTGTTTTATTATTCTTAAGCCGATTGATTCTTATTCTGACCTTTTCTTGGCTAGGCGGTATACACTGTATACCGTCATCTATTATTGGTTCTGGGGTATCTTCATCTCCACAGGAGAATGTGCAAACACCAAAGCCTTCGGTTTGGTGTTTTACTCGTTGGTAAAATTTCCGGACTTCATTCTGACTCCTGGACATCTCGATTTGCTCACGCTTGCGTTTTTCTTCTTATTTTTTCTGAAAATACGTTTTTCCTTTCTCCTTTTCTCCCGATAATTCCCTCTCGTATTACGTGTTGCTACTGTCTACAGGGTTGTTCTATACGCTGCATTTTTCACCTCAGTAGCATTGGGATACTCCTGATCGTACCAAGGGTTTCTTGATGCGTTTATACTATTATCGGAACGAGAAGTGCTTTAGTGGGTAAGTTGAGAGGAGTAGTCTTCTGCTCTCTGTTGTATTTGCAGCTTTTCGACGTCGAGTTTCCGTGTTATGTTAGATCGCACCTTCGCTGCTACATTAAGACGGGTCTAAAAGCACTGGATAAATGCCTTCCTTCTATCACAACATGATCCTGACAAAGAAACGAGAAGCTTGTTCAGGAGAAATCGAGGTGGCCCTTTGTATATAAAGATGCTTGAATCTGGTGCTGCTAACTATCATGTTGTTTGCTGCCGCGAAGTCAATCAACCTCATGCAATTGTTGGATGTTTCTTCATGGAGGCTGAATTTTCCGACGGTGGAATAAAAAATATTTTTCCTTTAGATTTTTGTACGGCTGTTATGTTTTGTGTATACTGGTTGTAAATTTTTCTAATGATATCCGCAGACCATATCGCTTTACTGGCCTGCAGAGGAGAGCCCTAGGACTCTGATTAATAAATTTAACGTGCAGTAAATATAAATTAAATTAAAAATATAGGGTGTTCTTCATGCTTTATCCCCGGCATATCCGGGTCAAACATTTCCAATCAAAAGTTTGATGTAGGTCCCAGAGTTAAAATTTATAGAATAACTCTTCGAAAAGAAATATTCAAGATAATACCGCCTTTTGACCGATTACATAGTAGCGGAAATTACCTGTGATTTTTATATTAGGATATAGAAGTATGAAACATCTCCTAGTCAAAATATATGTGGAATCGTCTACATTTTAATTATTTTTTTCTCATTATAGGAAGACATAAAAAGTTTATTCCGACATGAAAAAAAATTGTAACGACAACCCTACTTCGTTGCTCATCTCAACAGCAAGTGAAAACTTAAGCACTCAAATTCCGTACACCAGCTCACCAAAATCAACAACAGCACCACTCGGCTACTTCCAAATCGTGTCGTGTGGACACGAATGCAATAGTGTTCGTTCATTACGTTTTGTTTTTCTGCTCTGTACTACGTCCATTGACCATCAACAATAACAACAACATCGTTCGTTGTCGTTCTTTATTGTGTTTACAGTCAAAAAGTTGGGGTAGCTCCGATGTTCGGGTCTTTTTATGGGTTTCTCATTCATGTTTTTTTTTTCGTTTTTTTGGTAAAAGTCCTGTTAGCTGTTGTTGAAGTGTTTAGCTTTTTATTGTGGCGTGGTTGCTGATGGTGGTGGTGTTAGTTGGCGTGTATTGCATGGCTTGCACTTTAAAGTAGGGGAAGGCCAGGCCATCATTTTGTTGCTGTCGTTTCGGTTCTGTTTCTGGATTATGAATATGATGAGGTAATTTTTGTTATTTTTCATTGCAGCTGAGGTAGTTTTTATTATTTTGTTGTTTATTGTTTGTTTTGTTTTCTTTTATGGTAGATGACTACTGTCGTGTGGGTGTGTATGAGTGGGTGACTTACTTTTTGGTATGAGGAGGACATTTTGTCATACGAATGAACGAACGGAACGGAAACATGAGAAGGAAGCGCTTTGTGTATTTGTTTGTGTTATAGACAATGCAAAATGTGTCATTTATTAGAGGTTATGACACAATTTTGATAATTTTTTAATTATGCTCGTTTATTCGTTCGTCAATTAAAACGTGGGGGAAAGATGTGTGTATGTAAGGACTTAATGTTTTGAAAAGAGTTTTAGAAATGGGGTTTTAAGATGTGATGAATTAATAAATTCTTTATTGGAATATTTACAGCTGTATTGTATTAATCAGCATTGAATTGTCCATTAATAAGAAGATACCGCTAAGGTCCCGGACGTGGAGCTTTATTGAACACATTTGCTGTTGATGAAACTGTTACCCAGAATAAAGTAAATAAATTGGCTTGTACTTTAAAGATATATATATAAATAAGTAATATAGTTAGAAAACTGTAAAAAGGTAAACAAGTGGTTAAGTATTCCGGTCCGAACTTTTTTATACTCTGCATCATGTAAAATAAAAAAACCCTAAAATCGAACTCCACATTTATATGGACCTATGTTATTACATTCGGTGCTAGGGTAAACAACCCACGCTCTGACAAAAATTAAATACCGAATTACATATGCTAAGGTTAGCAAACTGGATTTGGAACTTCAACATATCGAAATTTATGCGATACCTTTGTATGGGGGTCTATGTAAAAAATTGACTTACAATTTTATTGAAGGGCGTTTTTTATTCACCAGGAATCCGTAAAACCAAACTATTTTCCAAACTGGCGTTTTCAGGGGTGTACCGGAGCTGTAAACGTAGCTGTGTTTAGATAAGGCTTCCGCTTCATATTGTGTTTTTAAAAATATTTAGTGCATTTTGGAACAAAAGTGGCTTTAATATAAATTCTGGCTCGAATTGTGGTTTCTATCGGCGAGAAAAGATAAAAACGTCGTTCTGTTCGGTCACTCACTAAAAAAAAAGTTACATTCACTGTTGCGTATGATTGTTGTTATTAGTTATACGACACACTGAACATATTAAGCGCTCATTGTTCTTTAGGTATTCGTCGTTAGCATTAGATGTGAATTTCAGTAGTGTTCCAATCAAGCGAACCTTAACTTGGATTTATGCCTTGACCACAATGTCCGTAAATCATGTCAGACTTATTTTAGCAAATAGACAAGTTTTGCTTAGTTATTCTCCTGGATAAATTAAAAAGGTCAAACTCCACATTTATATGGACCTATGTTATTACATTCGGTGCTAGCGTAAACAACCCACGCTCTAACAAAAATTAAATACCGAATTAGCAAATTTCAGGCACTTTAGTAGGAAAATGCGTTCAAAATATCTAATAAGAGACGGAATTTTTATATATCAAAAAAATTTTGCACCATTTCGATTAGCCGAATTTAAACTTTTCTAAGACTAAAACCTTAAAAATACCAAGCTTATTTAGAAGCTATGTCAAAATATGGATCCATATCGGAAAACAATTCTGCAAGCATGTTTTTCGCATACCGAGGGTCCGGAATACCAAATTACAGCCACTTTGATGGGGGAATTATAAATTCTTAAACACACTGAAAATGGGACAGGACCTTTATTTGGGTGCTATATCACCCTCCAAAATCAGGTATGACTGATGCATACAATTTTCAAAATACCAAACTTGGAAGGTACCCAATCATTATGGAGACCGTATATAATCTGAACCAATATCGAAGTTTTTTAGACATTTCGGTGGAAATGGGGCTATGTGAAAACTTTCAGGTTGTTTTTCAGCCTTAAAAAACCAGATTGCCACATTACACCCACTTTACATAGAAAATGCGGATACAATGTTCAAAACTTCCAGAATACCTAAAATGAGGCGGGAGCTTTATATAACAGCTGTGACCAAACATGGACCTATGTCGAACATTTTCTGCATAACTCCAAGAACCCAGAATGCAAAATTCTGGTCACTTCGGTGGGAAAATGCGCTTAAAACCCCAGAAAATACCAAGAATTAGACGAAACGTTGATATATATAGAGGTGTTTTCAATCATCCAATAATCCATAGAAACAGAAAATGGTATCGGTGGATGTAGAGTGGCATTAAAATTAAACAGGAGCATTCACTGTGGCGTATGACTGTTGTCATTAGTTATACGACACCAGTAGTCCGATAATTATAATCTATAATAATAATATTTATAACCTCGACAATGAGGTGGACTTTATATTAAAGTTTTCATTCCATTAGCAACACCTCAACATATTCTCCGAAGACCCCATAAATTATATATTTTCGGATCAGAATAAAATTGTATGTCGATTTACCCGTCTGTTGAAATCCCAACAGAGTTCGCAATATCCAAGATGGAGCAATGAAATTTGCACCTACATTCTACTACTTCTATGATGTTTGGTATTGAAAGCAGTGAGGCCCCCATATAATGATACACCTCAATATTTGGGATACGTATTTCAAGCGAATAGGTATTTTGGATTCTCATTGGTTAAAAATTTCCTACAATAAATTATCGATATAGCTCCACTTTTTAGGGAAGCATTTACATAATGCTAGCCCCCATTATTCGGTATTTGTACCAGAAAGAGTGAAGCAATGAGTTCCATCTTTGGACTTGATCTAGGCTTAGTAAAAAAATCGGTTGTGCAAAGTTTCGTTCAAACCGGACATTCTTTTCTCCTAATATTGGATATATAAGTATTGAAAATTTGTTGGGGAGGTACCATCTTTGGGCTTGATCTAGGCTTGGTAAAGATAATAGGTTCAAAAATGTTTGGTTCGAATAGGATAATCCGTTCGCCGGATATTATAAAATATTTTTTTGCACAGTTTTGACCATTTTGTGGGGAATTTACCAGGAGGAGTGGACCAATAAATCCCATCTTCGAACTTAAACAAAGATTGGATTAACATATGACGATATCCACAGTTTGAATGAAATCGGTTTCTCATTTCCAGATTTATTGTGCGCACGAGTCGGCTAGGCAGAGCTTCATTTTTGCCGTATCAAAGTCTATATAGCCATGACGCTGAGGATACAAAATTAACAAAATTGCCCCGCAATTTACAGGTACCTTTCAAATTTTGGTTGTTTGGGGGAAGGTTTTCAACCAAAATTGCTTTAACTGTATATTATTGATTATCGTTGGGTAGAAAATCTCATTAGCACAAATTATCAATATTGACCTAAATTTCAGGGTACGGAACTTGATTCTAGTTTCATAATTTTGGTTATCATTGAATGTTAAATTCTTTTACCAAATATTATATATACCTATCAGAAATTATCGGTATGGTATAGCTCCCATATAACGCTACCACAAAATTTTCGGTATTTTGCAGATTTCGGTATGTTCAAAGTCCTTGCCCAATTTTCCAACCTGAAAGCCGGTAGTTTTACATTTATTTTTTATAGTAAATGCCTGTCAGGAGGAAAATATTTCCTCGTGGTGGAGGGTATAACTCGAATTTTCTTTAAATCGAATTACATCTAGTGACAGGACTAAGGAGGTAAATTATAATTAATTCCATAACTTGAAGCTGCCTTCAGTCCAGTTTTTGTTCGGTTCAAGTTATGGAAGTTTAACTGAATTAAATTTTGAAATTAGTTTTTAGATGCTCTTAATAAAACTCTAACGGAAATGCAGAAAAAATGTCTGCAAAATAATTCAATCTCGAAATTGCACATAATGTTCTCTTTCGACTCCACATAAAATGCAACAGTTTTAAGAGAACTCCATTCAAGAGAGAATCTGATATAAATGTTGCCTAAGGCAACCACAAAAACAAAGTTTGGCAACATTTCTGTTTTTCGTCGCCCATGGGAGTTGTTATTGTTGTTTTCTTTTCTGTGTTTTCTGTTGCATTTTTGATGTTCTGTGAATCTGGCTAACAAAGAAGAACCTGCTATTAACAAAGGAATCCAACCAAAGGGACTGCTGTGGCAACATGTTTGGAACATGATTGGAACCTCAAACAGGGTTAACACCATAATACAAACACATACACACACGCACACATGGACACTATGTCAAGAGCATTTGCCCACACAATGCAGGCATACCGAGCCATTAAAAACGAAATAAGGAAGGAAGCATAGTCCGAAAAACAGAACGAACGAACAAACATACAGACATACTAACCGGTCCGGTTATTCGTCGTTCGGTCGTTCTGGGATTTTAGGTTCTACATTACTTCTTTTTTGTTTTTTGGCAAACTTTTTTGTTGTTGTTGTTCGGATTGTTGTGTACCCAGTCAGTCAGTTAGTGAAGTATTTGTTGTTGTTTTTTATTTCTGTTTTGGGTTGTTGTTGTTGGCAGCATGCATGTGTTTTATACGCCACCAGCCAGCCAGTCAGTCAGTGAATTTTTGTCGTTGTTGTTGGCTTTGTTTTTCGTTGTTTCACTTACCTCCATTCTTGTGTGCGTTGGCAGCCAAAGGCATGTCGACGATGATGACGATGACAACGGAAGAAGGAAAGGCACACCATACGAAAAGGGGGAGTGTTTTTGTACGAAAATTTGTGTTGAGGCAGGTCCTGAATACACACGAAAAATAGGTACAGCCAACGAACTCTGACAATGAGGAAAACAGATGATATTGCAAATACACAACGACAGGCGCGCACACACATACACACAGAGGGCAACACAGCCACACACACATGTCGTTGATGACGACGATGACCGACAAAGGGGACCCCCAAACAAAAAACCGGGGGATAGGTCGTTGATGGCTATGGCGGTCGTGTGCTGGTTGTTGGGGTTTTGTGACGACGATGATGATGTTGATGGCGGTGTTGCTGCTGGTGGTGGTGGACGCTGCCCATGTTGTTGGTTATGATGACATAGCCAAACGTCGGTCGTTCGGTTTGGTCGGTCATTCATATTATGTTACATTTTAAATTTTTCTCTAGATTATTATTGTTGGTGTAGTTGTTGTTTCTGTTGTTGTCTGTCTGTGCGAGTGAGTGAGTGGAAGGTGCAATAATTGCGGTTAGCCCTTATCTTTTGTTTGTCTATGTGGATAGGTATCTCTTTGTTCGTAACATTTGTTAGAATCTCCGAACAATGTCAAGATTAGATAATTTTTTTTTTATTTGCAGTTGCCATTTTCAAGTTCAAATTGGTCTTCTAAGATCTTATCTGAAGATTTGCTACACAAAGTATCTCTCCCAACTATTGTATTTAATTGTTACTTTGGTTTGTTAGAAATTTTTTAGTTGGGATATGATGTAAATAGAATTTGATAATTATGGTGACAGAGTATAAAAAAATCAGAAATGAAAGGAATAGAATTATATCTCGAGAACTTGTTTTCATTTCATATACCTATGGTGATGTGATAAAAGTTTGGACTGCAATATTTGGAATAGCCAAATTTGTAACAAATAAAAACTTCCATAAGTATATAGAAATATGGACGTATAATAAAAAGGTTATGTGAAAAAGTTGTTTACCCGCCAAGTTCACCACTTCGTAATAATATAGTAATTTCAGCATAAGTGGAAGAGTATACTGAGACTATCAAAATATCAACAAAGGGGTTGGATGTTAATATGGGTGGATATACGTGAAGACCGCCGTATATATTTGGTACAAATAATTGCCACCCAATGAGAACTCAACTGTTATTTATTTTTAAGAATATATCTTTGTATATAATTTTTTCAAGCCTTTTATTTACAAAAATTATATTTTTTATTTTTTTCAGTTTTCATTTCGATGCAGTTTTAATCTCCGCAAGCGTAACCTATTCAAAGCAAAAACGTGTCAGTCTAGGTAAGATACATGCTTTATATATTATACACTCAGATTAAAGGGATACAATAATTTCGTACCAAAGGTTCGGTTTCTTTGACTTCCGATTTATGCATGACCGTCTGTCCCTGTTAAATTGTAAACAAAGTACTGGTCGCATTTATGATCCGAATTGCATGAAATTTGGCAAAGCTCATTTATTTGGCCCAAGGACGAACCCTATTGAAATTGGGAAAAATCGGTTCAGATTTACTTATAGGTCCCATATATAGTTTCGTCCGATTTTAAGTAAATGGTGAACAATTTTGCACAACGTACTGAAGTTAGGATAGCCCAATGTCTGCCATGTTTTACTGAAGTCGGTTCAGATTTAAATATAGCTCCCATATATAGTTTCGTCCGATTTTAAGTAAATGGTGCACCAAAGAGTCAAATTTAGACCAATTGGCACAATATTTTGCACAACATACTAACGTCAGTATTAGGTTTTACTGTGTTATACTTGTGTCAAATTTTATTGAAATGGGTTTAAATTTTGATATAGCTCCCATATATATTTTCGTCCGATTTTAGGTGAATGATGCACCAAACTCTTCATGTATGTTCCATTGACACCAAATAGTATAGCCTAACATGTGTTAAGTTAGGATACTAAATTGAGCCTAGAATGTTGCGTTTTGTAAAAATTGGTTCAGATGAAAATTTTGCTTCCATATGTATTTTCGACTGAATTCATGTTAATGCATAATGCATTGATAATACATTTTAAACAGCGCTCTGTGCTGTAGCATAATGAATAGTTTGATTTAATGGATTTAAGGAAGATCTTCACCGATTGGCTATATCCTAGTTCATACGATATCTATACACTCACAGAGAAATGTGTAAGAATTTGAAATCGATTGGATTATTAGTTTTTGAGTTATCGTGCCCGCCATTCGCAAAAAAAAAAATTAGAGAAAAACGCGTTTAAAGTTTGAGAAGCCCTTCAGCCGTCACTTGATGCTGACACAATAAATCGGCTATATCTTCAAGAGTTCTTCAGATTTCCTTTTGAAATTTCGTAGGGACATTTTTTAATTCGTGTAGATTCGAATTATATCAACAAAATTTTTGACCCCGAGAATGGGGGGTCCCCTTAAATCGATTTACATAATGTTGTCCCATTGCACAAAAACTTCTGTAAACCTGCCCTAATGAAATGGAATTTGAATGATGTACTCAATAGGAACCCATTGTGCCAAATTTCAGCGTATTTGATTATAAATATATCGTTATATGGGGCTACCAGAAAAAGTGGGTCGATTTATTTGTGGATAAATTTGGTAGCCAATAAGAACCCATTGTACCAGCGAATTCGCATGAAGAGCGCACTCAAGAACCCCAAAATATCGAAAATTAGGGGGAGCCCTTATATGGGGGCAATGCCTAAGAGTGAGGTGATATATCTCATTTTGGAACATGCCTGCATACAAAAGACAACTCTATGTAAAATGTTGGCGATCTATCTCCATTCGTTTCGAGGCTAGAGTGATTACAACAGACAGACAGTCGGACAGTCCCGTCCGACTTTACTACTTTCTTTACTGGTTTAAAATCAATTCGGTACAAACTCAATACACATACATTATAAGCTCAATCTTGTACGCTGTTAACTATCAGACGAATATATTAGACCTATGTCTAAATTTGAACCGTTTTAAACCAATTTCAAGTGGGCTTGTCCTTGGGCTAAATAAATGAGCTGTGCCAAATTTCATCTCACACGCTATCTGTTTACAAAAATAAATGGAATGGGCGGACATTCATAAAACGATTCAGAAATTTATCCTATGTATATCCTCAATAATAACTATGGGTCTGTGTTACAAACGTATGCGCAAACTTCATATATTGGTATTTTACTCTGTATAGTATGTGAATGATGCTAATGATGAACCCTATTGAAATTTGCGAAATTAAATGTTTTTGATATCGATTCAATTTCCATATAGAACCCTTAGCGCTCATTTGCTGCAAGGCATAAATCAAAAATCGTGATTTTTGAGTTAAGAGATGTTAGAGATTTTGAGCATATTTTTTAACCAAATCGGTTATTTAAAATTAAACTAAGGTATGTCATAGTTTTATACCCATAATAAATAAACCAACGATATTTAAATCTGCATTGAAATGAAATATTAAATTTTTTCTTAAGTTTGATCTGTCATTTTGAATTTATTTTATTTGAATTTCAGAATCTGATTTCACATTTGTAATGGGATATCTGGCCCACAGTGTGGTATAGCGTCCCGCCTGTTCAATTGTATGAGGTTGTGTGATTCAAAAAATTGGTAATACTGCGAAACAATGGCCTTGGTTACCGAATGTCATATAAAAACCAGATGAGTCGATGTAACAATATATGTCCATCCAACCAACATCCGCTCATTATAATTTGCAATCAGTTATGAATGAATCGTCACTAAATTTTGCAAAATATGGGGGCAAAATATGGCATAGTTATGTTTTCTTTTCTGGCAAATATGCCAATATATGTGCATTTGTGTCTACCTTATAACAGAGAAAACCAGGTAGGGAAGTTGTAAAGTCGGACTGGGTCGACTATATGATACCATATCGAAGGACAATTGACATGAAATTGAATAAACTTAAATATGTGATCTTTATCTATAAGTGAACCGAATAATATCAATTCATATACATGCCTTTCTGCAACCTATGCTGAATTCGGGCAGAAATATATATGGAATGAAAATATATATATGGGAGCTATATCTCAGTTTGAACCGATATTAAATGACAACAAATACATTTTATGGCATTTATTTATAATCAACAAATACATAACCCGACCATTAAATTTATAAACATTATAATGAGAGTTATGCCAAGATCTTTACAAACGTTTACATATTCTAATATATTTATGTAGTTTTATTGTCACAGCAGAGTGTATTTATTTTGCGAATTTTTGTCCTTCCACAATAATTAGCTCCGCAAAAATTTATAAGTTACAGAGTAAACTCCTTCTGACTATATTGCTTCGCTCATTAGTATATCATTCAATTTGCAATACCTCGAAGTATTTACCGAAGACCCCATAACATATTTAAATTACTGTTTTCGACATCTCTGTTTGTATAAATCGTGATAGTAGTTCCAATAGTAAAGATAAAGAATTTTTAAATTATTCACATATGCACATTACTAATACTTTTGGCATATTTGGTATTGAAACTGACTTTTGACCATCGGTATTTCTGGGGTTTTACTCTTTGTTCATTCTTTTCCAGAAGTTTATCTCCTTCAATTGAAGGATTTACTCCTTTTAACTCATTCTAAATTCCATTATTAACTACTGTAAAACGATAAAAAGACCTCTGACAAATTATTTCGAATATGAGTCCATGTTTAGATACAGGCTTTTGAAATTTGCATAGCCTTTCCCCCATTTTCAAAATATATTTTCCATTTCATGGTCATAGAGGGTAAACCATTTATTTACAGAGGGATCTCTATTACAATATATGGTCTATGTTTGATATACCCTTAATTGTAGGTGTTTTAAAAATCAAATCGCCTTTTCAGTCAAAGTTTATGTAATTTGGCAATAGAAAACTATAGGTCTTCCCAAAACAAAACGTTTTTATACCCTCCACCATCAGGTGGAGTGTATATTGAATTTGTCCTTCCATCCGCAAAAACTACATTCCATGGAGGCCTCATGATCAAAATCAAAATAATATTCATGATCAAAATAAATATCTCAATCAATTGGAAAAACGGCACCTCCGCAATTTCGATATTTAGGGGAGTTTGGATAATTTTCTCTACCTCTTGGTAACAATTGACCACGACATAGTCCTCATATAAAAATTCCGATCGATTTAAGAAATGTAGAATAAAGATTATATGAAGGTCTTCAGATGTTTCAGAAAATAAATTTTTAATTTATTACCAATAGACAAAAGATCCCCAATAGATCAAAATCTTTGTCAAATAGAATAAAAACATCGACTTTTTTATTTTCACCGTGATCTTGCTTTGGTTCGCAAAAAGCAATCATTCCCGTCCTAGCAACCAGTGAAGTTTATTTATAGATTACAACATGTCTTGAAAAAAAGACATTCTTAGAGAAATATTATATGGCGTTGAGCATTCCTGTTTTTTTGTTCTTCTTCTTTTTCCTCTTTTTAAAATTATTCCATAGTTATTTTGGACAACATAAGAAACCAGATTTAGACAAGTAGTAGCTTTGGTTTCCTTTTTGGTTGGTTGGATGGTTGGTTGGTGTTCCAATGTCTGTCATTTTATTTACTTGGATCAGGAGGCAACGTCGGGCATCCCATCATCGTCGTCGTCGTTGTCCTCCTTAAACTACTGGCCTTTGTTCTAGCCATGATGATGATGCGGATGCTGCTGCTGTCTCTGTTGTTTGATGGTAGTTGTAGTTGTGTATGATGTGCTGTTTGGTGTAAATTCTTGTCTATCAGAACAGAACAGTTTGAACCAGACAACGACATTTGGTTTATGTTTATAATTCCATAGACTTGAGAGTTGAGATGCGATGTGATGATTTGATGGTGGTGGTGGTGTTGGGTGGGGGATACTGTTGTGCATATGTTTTTTTTTTTTGTGTCTACTAGTTACTCCATCGAATCCAATAGTTTTGCCGATGTTGTTGGTTCCCCCTCGGGAGTTTGGGTGTTCGATGGTGGCATCAAAACCAAATACACAAAAACTTCATCAATTTGGCCCCGTTGGTTGAATGTGTCTGTGTTCGTTGAAGTTTTTGAGAGATGCAGGCCTGGTTGGGTTGCATGGATGGTGTATTACTACAACACCATGATACAATAGCTACAACAGCAACAACAATAATAATATTGATCTAACTTGGTTTGGTGTTGTTGTTGCAGTTGTTATATCATTTTTTTCTTGTTGTTGTTACTGAGAGCTGGAAAAACATCATCACCATCGTCATTATCATCTCTTGAAATAGTTCAGAAAAAAATCATTTGTTCGATGAAAGGAACATTGCCCAAAGAAGGCAAAGACAACAACAACGAAACACATAAAAGATGGAAAAATTGTTGGTTGTACGTTGTTGGCAGTGGGCTATTTGTATTGTTGCCACACAGAACAACTAGTACAACATGTTGGTAATGTTGCTATTGCTGCTGTTGCTGTTCGCTTGCCATGTTTCTACAATGCATAATAGCAATGCTGCTGGCTGGCTGCTTGGCTAGATGGCTGACATTGGTGGAGTTTTGCTGGAGCTCTACATAGCTAGACTGTGTTGGTTCGCTGCATGGATGTTGAAGTTATCGTTTTTGGTGGTACACTCTCTTTGCATTTTTGTTTTCTACGACTACGACTACTACTACTACAGCTGCTGATGCCGATGCCGATGACGATGCCGTTGCCATTGTTGCTGCTGTTGATTCTGCTTCTAGCTGCCTTTTGTTGCCGGTTTTATTTCATTTCATTTCGTGGTTTATACGGTTGTGGCAGTGGTTGTTGGCCATATTTTTTCCAATTCGTTGTCGCGTCAGACAGACAGACAGATGAAAAAAATTAAATATATTTAACGATTATTTTTTTCAATTACATGTTAAAAAAATTTCCGGTTAAAAATATATATATAAAATAAATAAACAAATGCTTGGAAAATCTTTTTGGAAAATATATGGAAATTAAAAAAAAAATAATAATTCGTGGTAATAACTTCCAGACGGTTTTTTTCAAAAAATGAAATAAAAATAATTGAGAAAAACATTTTTTTTTGAAAATTGTGTGAAAAAGTAATTAATTTCGAAAATGTAAAAAATGTTAAAGGTATTTTTCCAAAGAATAAAGGAACCAACAAAAATAAACCAGAAAATAATGTGGAAAAATTATTGTGAAGCTGGAAATATGTTGTGCAAATTAACGAAGGATGCACACATAAAGTTTTCTATGCATTAAAAAATATTGTTTGTGCATAAAACCCCTCTGATCAAGTGTAAAATGTTGGGAAAATTGCGGAGGAAACACATATCTAAGATGTGGACAAAAAATGCAGACAAAATTTGTATTCCTGAAGAAGAAAATAAATGGAAAATGGTGGGGAAAATGGAGAAGAAAGATATGTGTTATAAAATTTGTGAATAAAAAATATAAGAAACATTTTTTTTTAAATTTTTTTTAATATTTGGAAACCCCTATCTGTTCAATCGACAATATGTGGAAAATTGTGGAGGAAGCATATACTACATAATTTGTGAGCCAAAAAATGTAGACGCTTTTTTTCATAAAAAGGAAAAATACATGGAAAATGGTTGTGGAAAATAGGCAAAAAAAGAAAATTTGTTTTCCAAGTTTTTTTTTTTTGATCAATTGGAAAATGTTGAAAAAATTGCATAGAACAAAAATGCAGACAATTTTTTTTTCCGAATATAAAATACATGGAAAATGGAGTGGGAAATAGACAAAAAGAAAATTATGCCGAATATCATTCATGATGAAAATGGAAAATGTTGTGGTAATTGTAGACAATAATTTGCAGAGACAACAATTACAAAAAATTTAAATTTATTCAGAAAAATTGAAACTGAGACGAAAATAAATATATCTTTGGATGAAAATTTGGTAAAAATAGTTAATTATGTTAGCGAACATTTGCAAAAATAACATAGCTGAGAATGGACATTTTTTGTGGATGTGGAAAATGTTGTGAAAATTTGCAAAAAGAGCAAATAGACAACTATGTGCAGACAAGAGAAGAAAAATGTTTAAAAAGAACATAAGTGGATAATGGTGTGGAAAATGACTTCTGGAAAAAAATGACTTCTAAAAAAAGTGGAAAATCTACTCCCTTGAGAATGGAAAATTTTGTGAAAAGTGGTTTTTATGACAACTTGTATGGAGACAATAAAATATGGAGACAAAAAAATAAATAAATTTTTTTAAAAAAAAAAAAAAAAAACCGGAATATCTACTCTGGTGAGGATGGGGCTTTTTAGAAAATTAATAATATTAGGTAATGTAGAATGAATAAAAAATTAATATGTTCCCCTGCTGATGGACAATTTTTTTGAAAACTGGTTATTTGAAAAAATATATATATAAAAATTTGTAAAAAAATAATTTTTTAAATGGAAAAATCTGCCAACGAGGATGCAAATAATAAGAAAAAATAATAATAATATTTATGGACAGAAAAGGAAAATTTTAAAAAAAATAGGTGGAAAATTGTGTAAATTTTTTTTCCTGGAGAAATTTCTATAAACAAAAAGTAGGGACAAGAAGTGTACGTTTTTTTTTTTTTTTAAAGGGGTTTTGAATACATCCTTTCATGAGGATTTGACATGTGGTAAAAATAGTCAATGGAAGACAACAGATGACAGTCAGAACAAAACAAACAAACAAAATATGTAAAAATTCTCTTCTGATAACTTTAATTTTTTTAGAAAATTGACAATGAAAGGTGGTGATTTACGGACCACTTCTCACCCTGAAATAATATTACTAATTATAGGGAACATTTTGTAGGCCTAAAAAAAGGTGTATGGAAAAATATCCCTTCATGAGGATGAACAATTTTTTGAAAGTTGGTCATGAGACGAAATAAGAAAGAGACAGACAAAAAATACGCAATTTTCCAAACAAAACGGATAAAATTCTGCTATTTTTCCTAGTTGATTCATAGATTTCCAGACATTTGTAATCGTCATGAAATAATATTGCAGAATATAATAATTATATATTTATACATAGTAAAAAATGAAGGAAATTTTATACATAAAAAAAGAAATAAAAAATAAAAAAGAAATAAAATTCAATATATTTTGACAAAAAATGTAGATATCCGCTGGCCTTACTGTATGACCTAATATATAGACCTTGGTAAGGCCATTGAAAATTTATGAAAAAATAAATTTTCCTTGTAAACTAGTTTTTACATGCTAAAATCAGAAAAAATATCTGCAAAAATAAAAATTATATATTCTTTATATTTTTTTCAAAAAACTAACAAAAAACTGTTCAGTAAAATGGCAAAAATCTAGGCATTTTTTTAGTCGTTTTTTTTTTTTTTTTTTGAAAATGGTTTGAGTCCATTTTTTTATATTGCGATATTTTAAGATTTGGATTACATTGGTTTCAAAAATATTTTTAAGTGGTATTAATTTTTTTATGTAAACTTTTCTAGGAAATCAAGATTTGTATCAGAACTAAAAACTGGATTAAACCACTTTCAAAACAACTCAATTATAAAAAAGGCCTACATGTTTGCTATTTTATAAATCATGAATTAGTCTTAATAACTGTGAAAAACTCAAAGGAAAATTCGTCTCTTTGCTTCCTCCTTTTAGATTGTTCAAAAAAAAATAGTTTTGGAAATTGTGTTTTCTTCACAAAGAAATTCTTTCTATTAAAAAAAATCTCCTAGGAAAAAATCCGTAAAAATTTTTCAAAAAAAAAAAAAAAAAAAACACAAGAAAATAAATCCACTGCAATTGCGTTTTTCTCCTTGTTGTTGTTGTTTTTGTTATTATTGCATGGCCATTGTCGCTGTTTGGTGCTGCAATTTGTTTTCAATCTTTTTCTCTTCTTTCATTTTCCGTACATTCATTTTTGTTGTTGTTGTTGGTGTTTTTGTCTTTTCGTGATTCGTGATTGCACCATGTCCCCGGCTCCAGTTCTGCCTGTATCATAGAAAAATCATTTAACCAACCAGTCAGGCAGCCAGCCAACCAAGCCAACGAAAGAAGGTTATTGAACTTGAAATTGCAAAGCAGCACAAGAAACATCATCATTACGAACATCAGCAGCAAAGCAACATCAATAGCCGCAGCAGCTGCTGCAACAACTCCAGCAACAAACATCCAACCAACCAACATAATTGTGGAAAAACTCTCTGTATGGTGAAAATCTCCAATTGAAAATCTGTACAAAATGTTCGTTTTAAAATGTAACAGACAAACAACCCTACACATCCATATATACATAGATAGATAAATATGGCCAAAAAGTTGCAAGAGTTTGTGGCAGTGAAGCTGCAACAGAGGCGCAACGTAAACACACGCACACACAACATCAGCCATAACTTCATTTAGCCCAGTATCACCATTTACTTTCATAGGGAATGATACATAGAGGGAGAGAAAGAGAACAGGAATAGCGAAATTCCATCGGACCCATACTCCTCCAAAATACATTGATAGACACCAACCGACAAATGGAGTTATAAAGAAGAAGAAGAATAGCAGCAACAGCAGCTTCATCATCATTGTCATCATATGGCTTAATATTGTGAAATAATAGTGTTGGATTCTCCGAACCAAAACACCACAGATAGAGAGAGAGAGAGTTACAAGACCTAGTAGATATGGTGAGAATTTTTTCAATTTTTCCTATTCAGACCATATGATTTTTGTCTCGAAATTTTGTTTTTGATGGCTGGTGGTGTAGTGGTATGATGTACCGAAGGCATGTAACTCTTTTTTCTTCCTAACCCACCATTTTTTATATGTTTGTGTAAAGGAATTTTTGTTGGTGTTGTTAAAATTTGTTTGCTGAATTACTTGGCAAATAAAATAAAGGTTTTAATAACGAAGTTTTTAGAATTAAAGGAATTGGGGTGCAGCAATATCCAAAAAAGGGTCTCAGATTTTATACATTACTCAAGAATTTATAAGGAATTGATTACCTAAGCTGAAATATAAACCTGTAAGCAGAGCGATCTGGTTGGAAGCGGCTGGCCATATGACACCGAATACGATTTCCATTGACTTTAACATTTTGCATATCTAAATTCCGAGCCTGACGAAATTTCACAATATTTGTAATCTCTTGTTTGGCAATAGTAATATTAAATCACACATAAATGCTTGTATATCTCTCATATGCACCCTCTTAGATCAAAAGAATTGATATTAGATTAAAGGTCGACAACTTTTGTCTCATACACTGACAACGCCATAATATACGCCATAATATACAAAATGTGTATTTTTTACACAAAGGTCTATGTCTATTGTTAAAGTCATCAAACCGTCGTGGTAGTTGAGTCATAAAAATGATCTGTAAAGCTACTAGGAAAAAAAAAAACAAAAATAAAGTTTTTAGTAAATGTTAGTCGCATTACAGGTTATAAGTTATAATAGAAGGACAAACATATCTACTTCGATTCATTGGTATACCAAAATAATATAGTTTTTTTTTTAAGGTAAATAATGGGTTATGTCTAGCCAGGCCGAACATTTTATAAACTCCATACAATAAAAATTATGAAGATATTATAAAATTGTGAAGCTATAGTAAAAACCGGCGAGCGGATCAGTATAGCTGGACGGGGCCGACCATATGATACCCTACACAACTATCACGAAAATCTAACTTTCTGTGGTTCTATATTTTGAGCCTGAGCAAAATTTCGCAATATTTGCATCCTTTTAACCGATTATAGATCAGCAGCTCCACTTTCTAACCATGGAATATTTTCCAAATCTTGTTTTCCTCAAGTGAATATTTACGCCATAAAATACAAATTTGGTCACTTTAGTCTTTGGTAGATTTGACCCTCGGATATTTGACCGATCATCATCTAAACAATCGTCCTATCTATTTGGTAAAGTATGTGACGTTCTGCATATAATATTGGTCTATTGAGCGACTAGAAAATCTGAATAACAGGAATTCATGTAAAATTTTAAAGCAATCAGCGTGACATTTCCGCCCTTTAGTGGGTTAGTAATACTAAACAATATCATAAGACATAGACTATTTCGATGTCCGAGAATAGATGGTATAGCTCATGGTTCATTCGACTGCGATATTCACCATCGACGCAGATTGGCCCATAGATCTTCCGGAGAATTTTTCTCTCAAATACTCCAAGAACTGCCTCATCTGCCTGCACAAGTACTCATGCTTCAGATCCTTACAACAGCAAGGGTAATATCCGCGTCTTGTAGAGTGTGAGTTTGGTCTGGTGAAAGGTGGCCTGGGTCATCAGCAAAGATGTAATCCAGATCAGTATCACCATTCACCGAGAACGGACTTTCAAAATATTCTGAGCTGGAATATTTATACTATTTAGGCTTTAACGGAACACAGCTGTAGAATGTTGTCATTGGTCTGCTTATGACTTATGCACATTCAAAACTTAAATCCTCAAATATGTGAGAATATTGAATACTTGTCAATATTTTTTTTTCCTTTTTAATTGTGAATAAAATATTAATAAATATTTAATAAAATATTAAGTTTTCGTTAAAAACGACTTTTCATAGCCGATAGTCGATCAATGAACTAGATGAACAAATACAAAACAATCGGCTAAAATTTACAGCACTAGTAGTGAACTATGAACAATATTAATGAACTAAATACTAAACTGTAAACCAGGGATGGAAAATTCAGTACACTAGTATTTTTTTCAGTACATTTTTACCCAAAAAAGTACCGTAGTACCCCCGTGACCATTTTAGTACCATTCCAATCCTTCATTAAACCATGATATATATATTTTTTGGATTAGAATTTGTTATGGATTTAACCGACAAAAGTATGCAGATAAAGATATTGATGTGATTGCAATATTTCTCTTGAAAAAATTAACAGGTTTTCGACTGATAACTTTTCAGTTAGGATTAAAATTACAAACATTAAATTAAGTTAACGAGTTCCAATTTTTTATACTCTTCACCACACTGTGGTACAGGGTATTATGTCTTTATGCATATGTTTGTAACAGGCAAAAGGAAACGAGATAGACAAATGGTTCCTTTTGAGAATAAGCATAGAATCACTTTCTGAGTCAATTTACGCATGTCCGCCTGTCCTTCCGTCTGTCCATGTTAAATTGTAAACAAAGTACAGGTGGCATTTATGATCCGAATTGGATGAAATTTGGCATAGGTCACTTATTTGGCCCATGGACGAACCCTATTGGAATTGAGAAAAATCGGTTCAGATTTAGATATAGCTCCCATATATATTTTCGTCTGATTTGATGTAAATGGTGTATCAAAGTCCCTAAATACCTTTCGATTTGCACGAAATTTGGCACAACGTACTGAATTAAGTCTAGAATGATGTGTGTTAAGTCTCCTGAAAATCGGTCCAGATTGTAGATATAGCTCCCATATATATTTTCTTCCGATTTAATGTAAGTACCAAAGTCCTTATATATCTTTCGATTTGCACGAAATTTGGCATATCGTACTGAATTAAGTCTAGAATGATGTGTGCTAAGTTTCGGTTCAGATTTAGACATAGCTTCTATATTTATATATTTTCCGATTTTATGTAAATTGTGCACTAAATACCCAAAGTTTGTCCGAAGTTAGATATAGCCCCCATATATTGGGATTCATCTGTTGAATATACCCAAAGTGGTGATGGGTATCATATAGTCGGCCCCGCCCGACTTTACTACTTTCCTTACTGGGTTTTAAATGGATATGTTTGTCAGATACTCAATTTGGCATATTCTGTGCTATCTCCAGAGGTAGGCAAATGGATTACATTCCTAATCGTCGTGATTACTTCAATAATTTGCAGAGCACTTTGGAACTGAAATTCATGTTAGTTTGGGGTATATTGGCTTTCGAGAAAGAGGTAGCATACATATTCATATGCAATCGAAAGAAGCAAGAATTCTCATAATATTACCATCAGAAAGATACACTAAGTGATATCTTGAAAATCGATCTTTATGAAACTGAATAAAATGATTTTTTTTCTTGAAAAAAGTACTCTTTTATTAAAAAAGTACTCTTTTGGTACCATTTCACATTTTTTATTTTCCATCCCTGCTGTAAACTAAATGAAGGAACTAGTTCAATTAAAATAGAACAACTATAAGGGAACTAGTTTCATAGTTCATTTTATTTCAAAATGTATATGTAAACAGTTATATAATACCCTATTATTTCTTTATCTTTCTAGGTGCGAAAAACATGGAATTATAAGGAACGAAAGTAATTTTCAAGGTCATCGTAAGAATATATAAATGAATTCCTGATTCTTCACCACCAACATCAGGAAGAGTTTACTGAAAAATTCAAAAAATGTAAATCGGAAGGAAACATTGGTCTAAATGGCTTTGTGGACAGATTTGAAATGTTTAAAGTGGATGTAGAACTGGATACACAGGAAATCAAATATATATTTGTCTTGTCTATTTTAATTCAAATTTTCTTTTTTTCTTCCAGATGCATTTTGCTCCATTAATCCTGATAAATAATTATAAAGGGACTTTTCACCTCAGTGATTTGTTGTAAACAAAAGATTAAAAAAATAATAATAATACTGTGCTATATTACAAACAAATAATAATTACCCCCCAATTTGTAACGCATTGAGAGCAGGCGATTTTGAAATGGTGCATATTTGACTATGGACCATTAACAGAAACCCGTAAATCCGAACTTGTGCTATTCCATTGAGGTTACAAGACCGGCATTATGGGAGTCTGTCAATGTAAACAACATAAAAATAAACTGAATAGCTTTTATTTTTTGAAAACAATAACCCCAAAGGAGATCGGAGATCAATTTGATTACTTCGAAACCCCCAACACCGTCCGCCCCGATAAACATCCAACAAAACCCAGTCCATAACCCTAAACCCATACCACCAGAAGAAGATAACGATGCCAAATATATGACAAAAATAATTAAACCATTTAATTAAACCAATCAACCAAAATTAATCTCTTCTCTCACTTACTCTCTCTCACTCTCTGGCAAATTGAGGTAGTAGGTTGTATAGTAGTCTCTCTGTAAAATTAACATACTATACAACGTGCTAGCTTTCTTTGCTTGACTAAAAGCAGCGAAATCCATTAAATAAAACACCAAGTGTCACGACACGCCTCGAATGGACCATGTGAATACCCCTAATGTGATGTGATGTTTTAGTGTTTAAGTTCAAGTTCAAATTATGGAATACTTTCTATATTTAGTTAAATGTTATCAGTTCTCAATTGTTCACACAATTCGTTATTTTGGTGTTGTAATTTTTATATTTAAATTTGTTTGGTAATTCAATTCTATTGTTATGTATGTGTGTGTGTCTGTGGTTGTGCGTTGACTATAATTTTTTAAAATAAAAAAAAACAATAAAAATTAAAAAAAAAAACAATTATTGTTACTAGCAAAAATAGTATGGAATGTTTGTATGGCTGATTCCCTGAGACCCTAACTTGTGACTTATTATCACAGTTTCACAAGTTTTGATCTCCGGTATTGGCCGCAAGCTTACTGTTTGATTTTTTTTGTAATGTTCTTTTTTCTGAATTTAGTTTGAAAAAAAAAAAAAAATACAAAAAGTTTTTGTTATTTTATATATTTTTTAAATATTACAACAATTGTAAATATTTTATTAAAGAAAACTAAAATTTTAAATTAAATTTAAAAGAATTTAAAAATATGTCTATATATAAACATTTGATTTTTCATTTTTAAATATTTGGAGGATGGATGGATAATTTTGATTTTATGGAAAAAGGTATGTATAACTCGAATTCGGCTGAGGCTCAATAGATTAATGTTTCACGGGGGTACTCAAAAATGGGATGATAATTTAAAATTTGTATTTTTCCCAAAACCTATAAAGCTATAAAGATATAAGGAAAACCTATAAGGATTTTCTACAGATTTTTATTTTCCAAAAGGCCTATTAAGGCGCAGATTTTTTTTAAAAACATTTTTTCTCAAGGACTAGCAAGGCGTGGAGTTTTTAAATAAATTTTTTCTCAAGATCTATTAAGGCGTGAACTTTTTTTAATAAATTTTTTCTCAGGGCCAGTTAAGGCGTGAACTTTTTTTAATAAATGTTTTCTCAGAGCCAGTTAAGGCGTGAAGTTTTTAAATATATTTTTCTCAAGACTTTTTAAGGCGTGGCTTTTTTAAACACATTTTTTCTCAAGGCCTATTAAGGCGTGGATTTTTTAAATAAATTTTTTAATGAAGGCCTATAAAGGCGTGGATTTTTTAAATACATTTTTTTATCAAGGCCTATTAAGGCGTGGATTTTTTAAATACATTTTTTTTATTAAGGCCTATTAAGGCGTGAATTAAAAAAAATAAGGACTGCTAAGGTGTGAATTTATTTAAGAATTTTTTCTCACAGACTATGAAGGCTTGGATTTTTTAAATACATTTTTTTATCAAGGCCTATTATGGCGTGAATTGAAAAAAATAAGGACTGCTAAGGTGTGAATTTTTTCTCAAAGCCTATGAAGGCTTGGATTTTTTAAATATTTTTTTTTTCACAAGTCCTATTAAGGCGTGGATTCTGAAAGAATTTTTCTGAATTTCTAAAAAGGCGTGTATTTTTATAATTTTTTTCTGGAAACCTAATAAGGCGTGTATTTTTATATTCTTTTTTCTGGAGTCGTGAATAAATTTGAAGCCTGAATAAATTTGTTCACAAGGCCTATTGATTGGATACATTTTTTCTCAAGGCCTATAAAGTCGTGAATAAATTTTTCTCAACATTTTTTTGACTAATGTCCTCAAAGTAATAAATGCTTTATAAAAAAATTATTAGAATGATAAAGCACCAAATTTGGTATGGACCAACCAACCAGCGGATAAAATCAAAAATGTCGATAAACAACATTATTAAACTGTGCGAAAACTCAGCAACTGTTAACTAACATTTCCACTACATCTAAAGTGTTATTAACCAATCCATAGCTATGTTAAATACATCGCCTTAGCGACATCTATACATTAATAAAGCATTTACAGAATTGGTACGGTATAAATACATGAGCGCCTCTATATGTCAACATATGATGTATGTACCTTAACATTCGTCAAATTAGCCATTCCCAGAACCGTGATGTTAATTTTACTGAAACAATTAAAAAAGGGTCTGTGGTGTTGCCGACACATATATACTCACAGCCTACGATTTTGGGAGGTCTACGAAATTATACACAGGTTTTATTATTCGTTGCATCAAAGAGTTGAGGAGAGGTAGCAGAAGACGTTGCTTTGTAGAGCCCATCTGCGGAATTAATGTAGACTTGGTAAAATATTAACATGTGCAAATAATAGTTGTGTCTGGTTACTTTTCCAGTAACATTTACTCGGTAAGTTCTAGTTCAAATAGTAAGTAGTTTTTACTCTCTTTTGCGATAATATTGAAAAAAGTAAACAGACAACATTTAGTAAGATTTAGTAAATAAACAGCTAATTCAAGAAAACATTTTATTTGCGCCAAAATAAACAAACAAACAAAGGACGAACACAATTATTTTTATTGCATTTAATATTAAAAATAAAATGAACAACAAAAGAAAAATTAATTTGGTATGTTCCCCAGGAACATTTAAGCTTCCTGCATCAATACATTTCCCTCTTTCTGGAACATGCCTAAAAATATAAAGAATTAGTTTCTAATTTAATGAAACTTTGCATTACTTAAAAATTTTCTTCCATTTTCTGTAATTTTATTAAAAAAAATGTTTTGAATAATTTTTGTGTTTGGTCATAAAACAGCTGATCCGAAATTGGCTGAGTTTGCAAAATCTTACTGCATAAAATTCTTTCAGTAAACTCCAGTATGTTTGTAGTTGTTGAACTTTCAAACTTGCTCTCTCACTTGACTCTCTTTTACAGGATTTTTGGGTAAACGACAACATTTGGTAACAATTGTTACCAAATATCGAGTAAACAGACAGAGCTAATATTGGATGTATCAATAATGAAAATGTTTATCCATTAAGGGGAAGGTACCAGAAGGAGCAGGCCAATAGTTCTCATCTTCGAACTTGATCTATGCTTGGTAAAAATAATACGTTTTAATGGAATAGTTCGTTCGAATGATATTAAAAAATAAATTTTCAGCAAAATTTTGGTCAGGGGAAGTATACCGATGGGTCCCATCGTCGAATTCCAAATAGACAGTCATTCATAAAACGACTATAAATGGTCTGAAACGGATTTGGTCCAAAGAAACATAGGATCTAAAATCCATATTCCGATGAGGTACAATTTTGCCATAGTAAAGTGTATATACCCTTATTAACCATAAGGCTAAGGAGGGAATAACCAGGAAAAAATGTAAAAATAGTTGACCCCCTCCAAGAACCTGGAATAGCGAATTACAGCAACATGGGTTAAAAATGCGTCAAAGACCTTCAAACTGATAAAAATGAGGCGGTTCCTTTATATGTCACAACCTGATCTAATATAGGAAATTTTCTAAAAAAAAATATTGCTCACCCTTCAAGAACCTGTTATACTAAATTACAGCTCTTTGGCAGAAAAAAATACACAAAATTAGGCGGCACATTAATATGAAGGCTATTTACAAAAATAGACCGATATTGAATATTTTGGCGAATATTCCACGAAATCGGAATGCCAAGGGAAAAAGAGAACACATTTTTCAAAAAATCGAAAATTGGGCGAGATCTTTATGAGGGGGCCAAGTCACAAACTGGACCTACATACAAACAAAATTTGTCTGTGAAAATTTAACCCATACACATATCATTCGAAAGTTTCAATGCGCAGGTAAAGATATACAGTTGCGGTCAAAATGATATCAGTGCAGCCTATAATCAATAGTTGGAAAACGAAGAAACATGCTGTGATCGTATGATACCAAACCAGTGAGCGGAACAGTATAGTCGGACGGGGCCGACCATACGATACCCTACACAACTTCCATGAAAATCAAAATTTCTGTGCTTCTATATTCTGAGATTGGGCAATATTTCGCGATATTTGCACACTTTTGACTGGCTAGTGGTCAGCAAATGTTACTAATAATCAGTACAGCCCCTCTACATACTTCTCCAGATTCCCTTCACCGTGGGCTGTGTTGTGATGTTTGGCTTTCGACTCGCAAAGTACAAATAATTAAGTTTTCGGTTCACTTCATCCGAAAAATTATTATCTGATCATCACCTAACATTTTAGGCGTTGTCCTTGACCATAACTGGAACCTCATGGAACATTTCAATGCGATCCGCGCTATATTTCCGCCCTCCAGTGTGGTAATAGGTTATTAAATAATATCTGAATACGTAAGCACCTGTAAATATTTAAGTGTAACTCCCGCATCCGAGTACCTACGACAATATAATTGGTATCAATTAAAAGATCAACCACTCCTCTTGGATATCTCGGGTCTACGACCTTCAGTGGTAAATATATATGCTATAAAATACAAATGTTGTCATTTTTCGCACAAAAGTTAGGGTTCATTTGACCCGCTAAATATTGACCGATCTTTATCAAAACAGGTATGCTTATTGTCTGGCCCGACCCGCTTCTCCATGCAAAAATTCGCGGTGTTTGGGCCATAATTGCGGCCTCTGGAGCGACCAGAAAAACCGACAAAAATAAAGTTTTTGGTCCATTTTATCCCCTAAATATTAACCGATCTTTTCCAAAAACAATAGGGGTCTTCATTGGCCGGAACCCATCCTACATGCAAAATTTCGAGAAGATTGGTCCATAACTGTGGCCTGTATCGTGTTTACAAATTATAATGGACAGACGGAAACATATGTCTAGATCAACTCAGCTAGTCGAGATATGACGATCGGTATACTTAAAGGTGGGTCTAGGACCAATATTTCGCAGCGTTACAAACTTTTGGGGCTGCACAAATCTATAATATCCTGACAACATAGTTGTGAAGGGTATAAATAGTTGTATATGGTGATACTGTTTCACATAAAAATGTTTATATGTTTGTGAAGATGCGATAGCCAGACTTCGAAGTTTTTATTTGACACCAATTTTATTACAATACCACAAGTAGTTCAAAAGTTATGAAATAAAAACTAGATCATATATTTATATATTTTTTTTTCACTTTCGCCTCTTCAATCAACTGCATCAATAGATGGCGTTGCGGTTGCCAAATTGTCAAGTGGCACGAACATCAAGGCATTAATAACATTTAAATAGCTTTTAAACGAATTGAAGCTTAGAACTCTCTGACTCATTTAAAATTCAGATCATAAGCAGGTACATTTTGCTAAAAAATAATGTCAAGAATTATTGGAAAGTTTCTATACAATTTTCTAAGACTAACTACATTTTATATCGAAAGCGAACCTCTTGAAGTTTTAAATAATTGTTGGATTTTTTTTTCGAAATATCTCAAGCCATTTTAAAGTTATTTGAATTTTACCATTATCCTGATTTTCCGTTACGACCAGTCAATTTTGAGACTGGGACGCCATATATTGATGCAGTAGATCGAAATGTCGAACTATTATAAAACCTTACAAAAATACGTATTTGAAATAAAATTTATTGATACTACAATAAAGACAAAGAGCGATTTGTGATGCCGAATATTACGATTTGCATAGTTTTGATCAAAGACAATTCTAAAGAAAAAAGGTAAAAATGTCAGTTGCTGTTGCCAAACATTTGGGGGATGTCTACGGAATTTATTCGCTTTTATATGTCTTTTTAAAAAGTTGGCCATCATTGGAGAGTTTCAGACGGAGTGAACCGATTTCACCATCTTCGAACTTGATTTCAGTTTGAAAGAAATATCACTATGTGCAAGTTTTATAGTTGTGTTGTCTGTAAAATTATAATTTGGATTCTCATTTTTGGATGCCAAAAAATTTGAGTATTATTTTTCAACCGAATTGGCTCTATATTGATATTTGGGGTTCTGATTGGTTGTTCACGTGTTTTTGGTATAGCCCACATTGAACCCCAAATTGTTGGTTTTTAGGGATTCAGACACGATTTCAACCAAATTGCCTGGGCTTATGGAATTTTGGTTCTCATTGGGTGTCAAATCTTTTTTTTTACTAAAAATTATCAATATCGGTCCACGATTAGGAATAGTCGACATATGATGATCATCTAATAATACCCTACACAGGGTAAGGGTATTATAGCTTTGCGCAGCCCCAAGAATTTGTCATATCTCGACTAGCTGAGCCGATCCTGTGTGTCCGTCCATCCATCTGCCCATTATAATTTATAAACACAATACCAACCACATTTATGGACGAATCACCACAAAATTTTGCATGTAGGGTTCTGACAAAATAAACCCTATTGTTTTTGGTAACGATCGATTAGAAATGGATCAAAAACTTTAATTTTATTGGGTTTTCAGGTCGCTCTAAATGCAAGAATTATGGACAGTACAAAAATTTACACCAGGAAGGGAATCTGGCCAAAGAATAAGCATGTCTATTTTGATAAAGATCGGTCAATATTTAGCGGGTTTCTAGCTTTTGTGCGCAAAATTACAAATATTGTATTCTATGACGTATATAATTACTCCTGAAGGTCATAGACCCGAGATATTCATACTATATCCAAGAGGAGTTTTTGGCCTTTAAATTGATACCAAATAGGTTGTTGTGGGTTTTATACGTAAATATTTATTATATTATTTAGTATTACCATTACCACACTAGAGGGCGCAAATCTTGCGCTGATCGCTTTGAAATTTAACATGAAGTTCCGGTTATTGTCAAGGACGACGCCTATAATATTCAGTAACTTTGAAATGACATTTAAGGGGTGCAATGAACCGATTTTCAGATTTCCTAGAGACCAAATACATAGAACGGCTCGGAATATTGACCGATCATCATCTAAACGGTCAATATTCCGAGGGTCAAATCAACAAAAACCTAAAGTTACCAAATTTTTATTTTATGACGTAGATATTCACCTCGGGAAAACAAGATTTAGAAAATACGCCAGGGTTAGAAAGTGGAGCTATTGACCTATAATCGGGCAAGATGTAGCAAATATCGCGAAATAATGCAGTTTCACATAGATCATTAGCATAACGAATGACCTTAATTTTGGTATACATAGGGTCCAAGTCTAATTTCCCAACATATGTGTAATTTGGTATTTCGAGTCCTCCTCGCAGCAATTTATCATGACATAGCCCTCATATAAAAGTACCGCTTGATTTTAACTGTTTATACCCTTCACCACACTGTGGTACAGGGTATTATGTCTTTGTGCATATGTTTGTAACAGGCAAAAGGAAACGAGATAGACTCATGGTTCCTTTTGAGAATATGCATAGAATTGGATGAAATTTGGCATAGGTCACTTATTCGGCCCAAGGACGAACCCTATTGAAATTGGGAAAAATCGGTTCAGATTTAGATATAGCTCCCATATATATATTTAACCGATTTAATGTAAACAGTCCATATATATCTTTCGATTTGCACGAACTTTGGTACAGCCTAATCATTTAGGTCTAGAATTATGTCTGCCAAGTTTCGTGAAAATCGGTCCAGATTTAGATATAGCTTCCATATATAGTTTCGTCCGATTTCATGTAAATGGTGCACCAAAGTCCCTATATATCTTTCGATTTGCACGAAATTTGGCATAACGTACTGAATTAAGCCTAGAGAGATGTCTGCCAAGTTTCAAAAATCGGTCAAATATAGCTCCCATATATAGTTTCGTCCGATTTCATGTAAATGGTGCAAATTTATTATTTGCACGAAATTTGGCATAACGTACTGAATTAAGCCTAGAGTGATGTCTGCCAAGTTTCCTCTCCCATATATAGTTTCGTCCAATTTCATGTAAATGGTGCACCAAAGTCGCTATATATCTTTCGATTTGCACGAAATTTGGCATAACGTACTGAATTAGGTCCAGAA
Source organism: Musca vetustissima (assembly GCF_032173495.1). Classification (NCBI taxonomy): domain Eukaryota; kingdom Metazoa; phylum Arthropoda; class Insecta; order Diptera; family Muscidae; genus Musca; species Musca vetustissima. Next base: position 153,445 of record NW_026877284.1, on the reverse strand, counting down.
TGATGTGTGTTAAATTTCCTGAAAATCGGTTCAGGTTTAGATATAGCTCCCATACATATTTTCGTCCGATTTTAGGTAAATATTGCACCAAAGTCCCTATATATCGTTATTTGCACGAAATTTGGCATAGCGTACGGAATTAAGTCTAGAACGATGTGTGTAAAATTTCGTGAAAATAAGATTTAGATATAGCTCCCATATATATTTTCGTTTTAGGTAAATAGTGCATCAATGTCCCTATATATCTTTCGATTCGAACGAAATTTCGCATAGCATACTGAATAAGACCTGTTAATTTTGGTATATATAGCTCCCATATATATTTTCGTCCGATTTTGGATTTATAAGTAAATTTGGATTTATAAGAAAATAAAGAACTCAAAATGTGGCCCAAAAACCATATGAAATAAGTGTAACCTATATTTCGATATTTCGCTTTAAATTTATTTACATTATTTTGTCCCATCGTAATGACCAAAATTTAGTATAGGTTGCAAATTGTTTAATTTCATGTTAATGGTTCTTCAATAATGCGACGTCTGTTAGGATTCATCTGTTTAATATACCCACAGTGGTGAAGGGTATCATATAGTCGGCCCCGCTTGATTTTAACTGTTTTTAATATCCATTTTATGTTGCAGGATATGAAAAGTTCGACCGGGCCGTACTTGACGACGTTTTTAATAGTCTTTGTTTTCTTCCTAGTATCATTAGCATTTGAAATGGGTCTACAGACTCAATTTTATATTTTGGGTATTCCGATTTTCTGTTTTTAATCCCAGTATTTTAAATTTGTATATAGAGAAAAAAATCAACACATTTCAATTATTCCCAATAATTATTTTATTTTCAAAGCTTAAATATTACGAAAAAAAAAGAGTTTGTATAGATATATTTAATATGTAAGCACGTAAATATGTACGTTTATGTGTACTATTATATATTTATAGTAGATCATAGAAAATACCCTTAAATATTGAATACTTAAAGTTGTTGTTTTTAGTTTTTTTGATTATGAATTTTATGTATGTGTGGGTATGTAGGTGAATAAGTATATTATATGCCGATTTCGATTCGATAACTATAAATTAATATAAGATATATTTATGTTATATATGTATGTATATAAGACAATAGTAATATAATAAATGATATATGTATAGACTATGCTTAGAATAACTATAAAAAATCAGTTTTAAGTTTACTTCAAAAACATTTTTTTTTTTTTGATATCAGAATAAATTCAGCAGATTGTTTTTTTAATTTTAATTTAACTATGGAAACAGCTAACCAACAATTCGTGTTTTTCTTTGGACGAATTTTCCAAACAAGTATGATTACAAGTAACATTAAATTTTTACTGAAAGTTGGGAAAGGGTTGGGGGTGCTATTTCCAGAAGTCTTTTATTTTGCAGTGATAGATTTTTTTGTTTGTGGTGGGTTCAGCAGCATTCAGCGGGTTCTCCCTAACCACAAATCATGTTGAGTTCTTTGTTATTCCAATGCTGTCTGTGTTCTCTGCTCTTCTTCTCAAAATCTTGACTTAGTTCTGTGGATTCTTTCCTAAATATCCTTAACTACGTAATTTTTTAAGCGAATTTAACAAAAACCGGGGGTTTATTTTCCTCAATAACAATTTTATTGTTATGGACTTGGTTTGCTCTCTACGAGATAAGGGTTTCATCTCTGTGTGATCAGATTTATTTTCTTTTTAGTTTAACTTTGGCCATTTAATACCACCACTCTTCCTGGGGTAGAGAGGAAGGAAGCGATTTATTTTTCGGTTTATTTACTGATGGGTACATTTATTGTCCTTGGACTTCTTTTTACGATCTTCACTTGAATTTGATCGTCGCGTACCTTGAATTGGCATGTAAGGTGGTGTGGGGCTTGAGTTCTTTTGATCTGTAAATGAGAAGAAATTAAGGTTAGTTTAATTTTTTGGACCACGGGGTGGGAATAATTATACATATATACCGAAGGATTGTGTTTTCGATGTGGAGCTGTGTCGTGAGTTAACCGAGTCATGTGAGTGTATGGAAAAGTTTTCCGATCTGAAAAGAAAGAGAGGAAAATATAACGATTAATAAAAATAAATAACAAGTAAAAATATAATTATGTTCGAACCGACCGAACATTTTATACCCTCCACCAAGAGCTGGACATTCAAATACTTTAAATCTATCGTTTTTTTTTTTTTCTTGGTAACTATACCATGAAAAATTCCGGCCAGGAAAAAATGAAATACCAAATGTCCCACTTACCTAGTCATTGAATTCTGTGAATAACCACCAGTGTGTATCCCACCATTCGTAGGAATTGTTTCCGCACACACATTCATTGAGGCTGGTCGCAAACTCGCACTACTCGTGGTTGGTGGTGTTGGTCCAGGACGGCAACTATCCACAGGCAGTGTATAAATATCATCATCCTTAGCCAAACTGGCATGTCGTGCCTGTTGACTGACAATATCACGTTGAAGGCTACCATTTGTCAGGCAACCGTTTTGTGTGCGTTGTGTGTGTTTGAGCACATCGATGGGACTGGAATAGGCTTCCAAATCGAGAGGATCTTCTTCATCTTGTTGATGGTGATATTGTTGCAGTTGTTGTTGGCTATTGTCAATTGAGGACATGTGACTGTGTCGGGCCGAACTACTACTGGTCGATGTCTGCATACCACCATCGTCGGGATATGGATAATGACCAACACCATTGTGTGTTAAGCCTTTGGCTATTTGATGGGGTTCCTTACCCTGTTGACTTTTACGTTGCCTGGCCTTCTCTTTGGCACGTTTGGCTTTGGCTTTTTCCTGTAGAAGATGAAGAGGACACAATTGTTAGTTTGTTGTATTAAAAATGAGGAACTACTGTCTACAGGTTTATTGTACGCAATACACAAGTTATAATCAGGACTGCGGATTCTGGTTGTCCGCCAATTTGGGCGCCCTTTGATATGAAAAATGTTAGAATAGAATAAAAAACTACTTAAAATAAACTATTCAGAAAAATGAACGATCGGTACTAGGTCAGGTTCTTTCGTTCATTTAGTTGCTTTTGGATCCAATCCTTTGAGAAAATGGAGCGATCAGTACTAGGTCCAGTTCTTTCGTTCATCTAATTTTCTTAAATTCAGCCATTCATTTTTGATCTGCACACCTAGTTACATTTGATCTTATCGTTCATGTAGGTCCTACCGTTCATTGTCCGAATATACTGAGTGTACTATTACATTAAAAGAAACCATGGAAAGGAATGAACTAGTTCCTGCTCTCCTTCACCTAGCTGAAGTTGACCCAATCCTTTAAACGAACTAGTTTAAAGGGGCTATTTCATAAAAAGGAACGATGGGTACTAGGTAAAGTTCTTTCGTTCATATAAATCCCTTAACTGTAGCTATTCCCCTTTGCTTCGTGCACATAGATGCTTTTGATCCAATCGTTTACATATATCTTAATGTTCATTGAACTAAAAGAAACTATAGTACTAAATGAATGAACTAGTCTCTTTTGAAGAGCGAAACGAAAATTATCGAAGCGCTTCAGGAACGAGATTTTCAAACTCTATAAAATATGTCGGCTTATTTTCCCAAAAATATGTTTATCCTATTTCATAATAAATTCCCAGAGCCTTAATTGTTAGTGCTCAGATTAAAAAAATAATTCAAATGTTGTAGTTTGGGCGCCGCAATCCTGATTATAACAAATTTTAGTATCAAACATAAACGAAACCACACACCCATATTCTATTTGTCGCTTCTTTGGGTAGAATTCCCGTAAATGTATCTAAACGTAAATCCGATAAGGCACGTGAAAAACTAAAGCCACGATTTATGGTTACTACACCCGGCCTCAATATATCCCACGTAGTATAATCCATCTGGTTGAAAGAGGAGGAGTAGGTTGCCGATGGAAAAAAGGAATAAATTTTGATAGAATAGAAGATTAGCCGAAAAGTTGATAGATATAGAAATGGAGTTGAACGAATTAAATGGGAATGCAGTGAAGTATGGACAATTATGAGGAAGTAAGAAGATGCGATGATTTGACAAAGAGTATATTGAGGAGAAGATTTTCTATAGATGGATTCTATTACTTTATACAAATATTTGTAAAAAGAGACCTGACATTCTAAACCTTGACATCAACATCAACGTTGTTTCTAGACAACGATAGATGGCATCCCAATCACCTAGGACAGATGAAATTTCAATTTCCAGTCCCGTCTTTACTGTTGTGAGGACATTTACACTAGAGTTCTGTTACACCATGAGTCCTGGATAAAAGTTTCACATGGTGTAACAACTTTTGTTTTAGATGTTCGGTCTCACTCAAAAGTACTGTTTGAAGATTTGAGGCGTATTGTGTCTTGGATGTCGAATTGCAGTAGATAGTGTACCATATTATCCCGGGTTTGAATTCCAGGGAATATTCTTTCTAATTGGTTTTCGAAAATGTGAAAAATGAGGCATTCAGCCCCCTCCAGATGAAATGTACCGAAGCCCTCTAACTTTCTTATACCAAATCTCGATCCCCAACATCACCACAAGATTATAACACATAAGAATGACAGGAGATAGCACCAACCAGATAAAAAATGTAACACTAAATAAACGAGGAGCCCGAGTACTGCAAACAAATCTTGGAGTTCCCATCTGCTGCAGAACAAATGTAGCACAAAGACCCAGCGAGTAAGATGGCAACGCTTTGTGAAAACCCCTGAATTTTTTATTTACCAACCTTGGTATCAATATCATCACATGAGAATAACCAAAATAGAATGAGAGGAGATGGCGTCACCCAGAGGAAAATGTCAACATAAAAAAGCTAGGATCTCAATTACTGCACAAAGACATTGTTTCTAGTCATCGATAGATGACAACTAGTGCGGATAACACACAATAGGAATGGCAGGGATTGTCTCATGTCTACATTATATAAGCAAGGACACCAACCACTACAAACGTCATGTTTCTAGGCAACGATAGATGACAGTCCTATCACCTTGGACAAATAACAGTTAATCAATTATCTATTCAGCTTGACTAAATCATCAGAACAATTAACTACTTTGCCGGAATAAAACAAAGATTAACGAAACTATAACAAGCGATGCTTTGTGGAAGCCGTGTTATATTCCGAAGGGGAGTAACATGAGGAAAATTATGTTCTGTATCAATAGGGGAGAGGGGGGCACCTTTGAACACTTTTTGCTTTCAAGCCTTATAAAATTTTTTATTTTATAATTTTCTTATAAATTTTAACTAATAGGTACATATGTAACCTTTAAAATGAATATACATATGACATACTATAAGCTTGATAAATATATTTTATTACTGTTTTAATGGACGAACTCAAAGTGTTCAAAACTGCCCCCCCAGGGGGGCAGCTTTGAACAGGGGTTGGCATTTTTGAACGACATGGTTTTTTACAGTGTTTATGTTCAAATATGTATGTATTTTATTCATACATATCAGAAATGCATTAATTCATTAAAAAATATATAAAAATGTTCAAAATTTAAAAAATTTATATCAAAAGTTATTAAACATAAAATGACTTAAAAACAAAAATTAATATGGTGAAAAATACAGTTAATTTCGTAATCTTATTTGCCCATTTGAAATTTTGATAAATCGAAGCGAAAAGTTAAAAAATCCTTTTTTTACCCGAGTTTAATTAGCATGTTCAAAGGTGCCCCACCCACGGCATTTTACGGAAATTTAAAATAACTTTTTTTTGTAATAAATATATATGAAAGAAATTACATTAGTTATGTTTGAAATGATTGTTGGAATGCAAAAAATTTGCTTGGCGAAGGAAAACAATCACAGAATTCTTCCTGCGCCTTTACAACCAAATGAATAAAAGTTTACAATGACACTGAGAAAACATGGTCACCCATGCATAATTTTTCGACAACTGAAAAATCAAGTCAAAGTGGTTTACGCATATAGAGAACAAGATTGCCATATACAAAAATGTGGTTGCGGGTCGGAAAAATATTAAACCAAGATTTTATGAGCGCTGTTCAAAGGTGCCCCACGTTCAAAGGTGCCCCCCTCTCCCCTATATCCGTAAATGGTTTTAAGTATGCGACAGGCGCTTTATATTCTATTTGGCAAAAAGCGGGGTCGGATTAATCAGTTTCGCCCCTAAATGGAGATAAAAGATAACAGAGAATAGGAATGGAGGTAGAATTGTTACCCTAAACAAGCATGTATACCATCCATTGCGCAATTCATGGAGGCATTGTTTCTACACAACGACAGATGGCAGTCTCATCACCTAGTACAGACAATTGCCTTTTGTAGTTGGATATTTATGGTTGGCAATTTAGTGTTCAGATTTAAGCAATAACGGAGGTTATTGATTAAATCTCCACCTGAAGAATCGCATTGAAATCTGGCAGGCAAAGTAAAATTTTAGTTCCTCAGTTCAAGAACTAAGAAAGAAATGGCATGACAACACAACAATATGGCAACGCTATATTATCAAGAACTAAAACCACTGCACAAATTTAAATTATATGTTATTACTAGGTAACGATAGAAGGCAGCTTCATTCCGGGTTGGAATCCCATGAATCAAAATGGTTTTTGAATATTTATCATCGGACGAAAGACATCCGAAGCCTTCTGATTTTCTAATAACCACCCTCGGCATAAATATTAATGTATTAGACAGAAGGTAGCGCCACCCAGACGAAAAAGGCATTCCCAAGGACTGCAAAAAATCGAGTATGCTTTGTTTCTGAGGCAGCCCCTTCTCCGGAATAAAACAATGATTAACGGAACTAACACAAGGAATTGCCCTGGCATAAACATTAACATATTAGACTGGAGATAGTGCCAACCTGACTAAAATGGCAACAATAAATAAGCAGGGACCGTAACCATTGCAAAGAATCAATTTTGCGTAGTTTCTAGGCGACGATAGATGGCAGGCTCATCTCCAGAATTAACGTTGGAACTAACACAAGGAATTGTCCGTGTGTTTAGTGGCGATGTTTTGTGGAAGCCCTATGCTTTCAAGAAGAGTAACAGGATAAAATTCCATTTGGAACCTACGGTTCTTTTATAGAAATACTAGTTACTGTACCTTTTCTGTGGGTCAAAATTATAGGTGTCCGTTATAATGTAGGCTTTGATTAATGGATTATGAACATATCCATGGAATTTAATCTAACCGAGATGTCAAATATTCATTTTAATGAGAAATCGACTGAAATTAATTCTTTAGCTGATTTGTATGGTAATATAGTGGTGGAACTCTGATCTGAATTGTAAAATAAACGTGACTTTCAACGAAATGTAACAGCGTCGATATGATCGTATCGTGATATTAAACATAACCATACAAATATTAATAGAACTTACCCTTTCTTGTAACATTTTAGCCAATTCTTTGTCTTGAGCTTCAATGGCCAGCATACGATCACGTTCTTCCAGGGTCATGCCATCGGTAACTTCCAGCTCTTGTAAGCGGCGAGCTAAGAGCTACATGAAATATTAGATCGGAATGAAATATATTTATATTGTAAAACTACTCAGCATATGTACTACTCTGGCAACTTTTTATTCGAACGAAGTAAATTATCAGAACACTTTCGAAGTTCCTGACTCGGAAATCAGTCACTTGAATGACATATTTTAAAATCTGGATCTTGGATAGGATATTATTTTCCTCTGTCCATTGAAATTTTGTACTTCGTACGAATACTTAGTTGTCAGGGTGTGTTTGTCGAACTAACTCCTTACCTCATCCTTTTGTTCCTGTTTCAATTTGGCATTGATCTCCTTTATCTCACCCATGGGCAAACCGATTTCCTTTAATTCCTTATAATCACATGGATCCACATACAATTCAATATCATCGGCATGCTCCTGCATTTGACGTTCTTTGGCCACAGCACCTTGGCTATTGTTATTACCCACCAAACTGTCATATTTTTCCGGTGAGAGTTTCTGAAATTTCACATGCTCATTCTTTAGTAAATTGTCATTTGAGGGTGACGACATTAGACGACTGGACATGGAAATTTTGCTACTGCTATTGTACGACTGATGATGAGTCGAGTGCGAATGTGCTGGTGATGATGAATGGTGTGATGAGGCGCTATTGTGTGATTTGTGCGAATCAAGGGTATCCGTCGAGGATTTATTCGTCATATCGTAACGTCTAATGCTGTCGCAAACATCCGAATATTCAATCACTTCCTCAACATCGGGATGATGGAAGGAGACATGGGGTGATGGAGGTGTGCCACCATTCATGGGGGGCAGTGGTGGTGGAGTGTGCATAAAGGCATGTGTATTATTGGGTGTCTTGGGTGTAAGGGGTGTATGTGGACTTGTGGGTGTTAGTGGTTGTTGTTGTTGTGGATAGCCATTATTGTGACCCGGCAACGGCATATTTAATTGACTCTCAATTACATGATGACGTCTCGAGGCAGACGATGATGAGGACAATGAATTCATGGGCGATCCTCCCTTGGCCGGTACTCCAGCACGATAGGTAAACGATGGCGATAATGAGGATGTTGGTGATGGTGATGACTGCTGTGAATGAAAGTGTAATTGTTGGTGTTTTGACATTAGCTGAGTTGGTGACAATCGATGTTGATCACCACCTACCACTAAATTATTGATATTGCTACTACAACTGGTGTTGGTGTGGGTTGGCGACCGCTGCTGTTGTGCTGGGGTAGCATGCAATGCTAGACCAACATAACAACCATCCGTTGTGGCGGCGGCGGTGGTGGTGTTGGTATTGGAGGTGAAATGATGTTGTTGCAATAGTATAGGAAATTGTGGACTGTGTGGATTACGATGGCCACTGGGTGGTGATATGGACTGTTGTTGTTGCTGTTGTAACAAAGTGGAACTTTTAGCTGGTCGGGGTGGTGGTACCTTGTTTTTGTCACGTGCCGATGGTGGGGGTACAGGTGGTAAATTCACATAGATGGCCTAAAATTGAAAAGTACACACAATTACACACATACATATTTACAAAAATTATATTTCAAACATACCTGCATATCCTGTGCAATCCGTTCACTTTCCAATTCTCTCAAACGTTGTTCTTGCAAATCTCTTTCCAATTTTTCGGCAATTTCTTTGGCCACACGTTTGTCATATTCCTCCCTGAAAAGGTGAGAGTTTTGTAATTAATATTTAATTTGGAAATTCCTGGTTTTAACCTCCCACTACTTACTGTTCCTTTAATTTACGCCGATAGGCCTCGGCTTGTTTTTCAGCCGTCTCCTTTTCTTTGATCTGTTCCTGCAAGGCTGTGGGGAAATCTTCTCTTACCACAGCATTGCGTATACGATTGCCTTTATAAAAATCGGTAACTAAGGAGGAGAGATTTTTTATTAGTATCGGATATCCTTTTTTGAGGTTATGTCATGGTACTTACTCTCTTGGGATTGAAGTTTATAGGCCAAGGCACCATCTTCACGCACCAGCCATTCTTTGCAAACTGTAAGTAAAAACAAAACAAAAAATTAGTTTTACCAAAAAACAATATTTTTTTCAAATCGAGATGTACAGGAGTCAAAATTTCTAACAACGGCTAAAACACCAACCGAAGGCTTTGGTGCATGCACATCCTCCAGTAGAGATAAAGAAGGAAACCTGGTGACAGATACAGGATCTGGAAGGAGCATTTTGAAAAACTTCTGGTATCAAATAGTAGCAGAGAAGTGGATACCCCAGAACCAATAATAGATGACGGTATAGAGTGTATACCACCTAGCCAAGAGGAAGTCAGAATAGCAATCAATAGGCTGAAGAATAATAAAGCAGCAGGTGCCGATGGGTTACAAGCTGAACTATTCAAGACTGGTGGTCAGATGCTGGTAAGGAGCATGCACCAGCTGATTAGTACAATTTGGTTAGAAGAATGTATGCCCAATGATTGCAACCTCAGCATCCTGTGTCCCGTGTACAAAAAAGAAGACAAAGAAGAATCCTTCCTATCGCATATTAAGTGCTATCCAGTGTACTGTGTGAAGGACTGAAGCTAATGGTCAATGTCATTATTGGACCATACTAATGCGGCTTCAGACCTGGCAAATCCACCATTGACCAGATTTTCACTCTGCGCCAAATCCTGGAAAAAACCCACGAAAAACACATCGACACATTCCACCTATTTGTCGACTATAAAGCCACATTCGACCGCCCTAATTGTTCAGAGGTGTTTAAAGCCATGTCTGCGTTTGGCATTTCTGCAAAATTAATTCGACTATGCAGGATAACTTTAACTGACACAAGATCAGCAGTTAAAGTCGGAAAATACCTCTCGAAGCCCTTTAATATCGATCGAGGCTTCAGACAAGGTGACACTTTGTCGTGTGATCTTTTTAACATTCTGCTGGAAAAGGTCATAAGAGGGAGGCAAAGGTGAACAGAAATGGTACTCTGTACACCAAACAACACATATTACTCGCCTACGCCGATGACATCGACATAATGGGTCGAACACTGAGAACGGTAACAGCCACCTTTGAACAAGGAGCGGTAACAGCCACCTTTGAGAAGGAGACTGCAAAATTGGGTCTGGCAGTAAACGGCGAGAAGACCAAGCTGATGGTATCAACGCGCAAGACGTCCAGTAGACTCGGACCAACTGTGGAACTTGAGAACTACAGCTTCGAGGTAGTCAAAGATTTTATGTACCTTGGTACCGCCATAAACACAACGAATGACATCAGTTTTGAAATTCGGAGAAGGATAGTGATGGCTAACAGATGCTACTATGGTCCAAGTAAGCAGTTTAGAAACAATGCCACCTCCCGCCAGACCAAACTCAGCAGATGAGGCATGTCTTGGGGTGTTTGAAAGAAAAATACTCCGAAAAATCTACGGGCCGATCTGCGTCGACGGTGAATATCGGCGTGGAATGAACAACGAGCTTCACGATTTATTCGCGGACATCGACATAGTCAGTCGTATTGAGCTGCAGCGACTACGATGGCTAAACCATGTGGAGCGAATGAATGAGAATGTCCCAGCTCAAAAGGCATATAAAAGCGAGCGTACTGATGGTTCCCGTAGAAGCAGAAGGCCACGAATCAGATGGAAAGACCAAGTAGAAAATAACATCTTGGAACGTGGTCTTTCAAATTGGAGGAGATGCGCACAAAACCGACGCGCTTGGAAATCTTTTTTAAGCTCGACTTATGGAACAACCGTTCTGTAACAAGCCAGCTAAGTAGATAAAGTATATAAGGAGTGGATTTTTTAGGAATATTTTTTCAAGGCCTAATATAAGGCGTGGATTTTTTTAGGAATATTTTTTCAAGGCCTAATATAAGGCCTGGATTTTTTAGGAATATTTTTTCAAGGCCTAATATAAGGCGTGGAGTTTCTTAGGAATATTTTTTCAAGGCCTAATATAAGGCCTGGATTTTTTAGGAATATTTTCTCAAGGCCTAATATAAGGCCTGGATTTTTTAGGAATATTTTCTCAAGGCCTAATATAAGGCCTGGATTTTTTAGGAATATTTTTTCAAGGCCTAATATAAGGCGTGGAATTTTTAGGGATAATGTTGTCAAGGCCTAATATAAGGCGTGGATTTTTTAGGAACATTTTATCAAGACCTAATATAAGGCGTGGATTTTTAGGAATATTTTTTCAAGGCCTAATATAAGGCGTGGATTTTTTAGGAATATTTTTTCAAGGCCTAATATAAGGCGTGGATTTTTTAGGAATATTTTTTCAAGGCCTAATATAAGGCGTGGATTTTGTTAGGAATATTTTTTCAAGGCCTAATATAAGGCGTGGATTTTTTAAACATATTTTTTCAAGACCTAATATAAGGCGTGGATTTTTTAAACATATTTTTTCAAGGCCTAATATAAGGCGTGTTTTTTAGGAATATTTTTTCAAGGCCTAATATAAGGTGTGGATTTTTTAGGAATATTTTCTCAAGGCCTAATATAAGGCATGTATTTTTTAGGAATATTTTTTCAAGGCCTAATGTAAGGAGTGGATTTTTTAGGAATACTTTTTCAAGGCCTAATATAAGGCCTGGATTTTTTAGGAATATTTTTTAAGGCCTAATATAAGGCGTGGATTTTTAGGAATATTTTTTCAAGGCCTAATATAAGGCGTGGATTTTTAGGAATATTTTTTCAAGGCCTAATGTAAGGAGTGGATTTTTTAGGAATATTTTTTCAAGACCTAATATAAGGTGTGGATGTTTTAGGAATATTATTTCAAGGCTTAATATAAGGTGTGGATTTTTTAGGAATACTTTCTATGGCCCCAGTTTAAATTGCAATTCCAGCTTTTTAAACAATCGCTTATTAATAATTTTGATTAACAATGACATACATACGTACATATCAAACTGACAGGCCATCATCATTATCATGTGAGTCTATTATAACAATTGTTAATAATTAATAAAAAATACAATGATCTGTCACAATTCAAAACCTCAAACTATTGCGGCTTCTCTTTGGAATAGAATTAATTAATAAATAGAAATGTTTCGATGAAAAACGATAACAACAACAATAAAAACAAAAAACTACTCCCTCACGTTTTTTCTGATGATGACGATCAATGATATTATTCTTCTTCTATAAAGATAAGGGTAAAATTTAGGACGAAAAAAAAAAACAAAATTGTTCTAATTGGAAATAAAGAAAGAAGAAAGAGTTAAGGGAGGGGGAGAAAAGTAGGCGGCGGTATAAACCTCCATCACTATCATGCTGAGTTCCAAACAACCAGCTGTCGTTTATAATCATTTATATTCATATGAAAATGCTAATTTATATTGATTTGTAATGGAACAGTGGGGACAAAGAGAACGAAAAAAATTAAATACAACAAAAATGTAAACAAAAACAACAAATCAATTTAAAATGGAATCTAAGAAATTTGATACGAAATGCCCTAGAAAAAATGTTGTTGTTATTACAACAACAAACTCATCATTAGCAGTTCATAAGTGCGACTTACATTGAGTAGATCGGTAAATTCGATCTTCAAAAGGTCGTTGGTTGGTCATTGCACTTGAAAAAGAGAGGAGTGTACGAGAACACTCAATTGGTGCCGTGTTGCAGTGGAAACAATTGATTAACACTATTCGATATTAAGAAGAAGCAGAAGATATAGAAGAAAAAATAACTTCGTCACTTTGTTGTCGATGTTTCTTATTGGGTACAAATGTACCTAGAATTTGCACAGTGGGTTGAAAGAAGCACAACATAAGAAATAAACAAGAGAATGAGCCTGAGAATTGAATATTTCCTATAGAAATTACAATTCAGCCAGTCTGAATTGAAGATTTCCTATAGATATCACTATTCAGCCAATCTGAATTGAAGATTTCCTATCGGAATCACTATTCAGGCAGGTTGAATTGAAGATTTCCTATAGAAATCACTATTCAGCCAGGCTGAATTGAAGATTACCAACAGGAATCACCATTCAGCCATGCTGGATTAAAGATTTCCTATGTAAATCAGTATTCAGGCGGGATGAATGAGAGATTTCCTATAGAAATCACTATTCAGCCAGGTTGAATTGAAGATTTCCTATAGAAATCACTATTCAGCCAGGCTGAATTGAAGATTTCCTACAGAAATCACCATTCAGCCAGGCTGAATTAAAGATTTCCTATAGAAATCACTATTCAGCCAGGCTGAATTAAAGATTTCCTATAGAAATCACTATTCATCCAGGCTGAATTAAGGATTTCCTATTGAAATAACTATTCAGCCAGGCTGATTTAAAGATTTCCTAAAAAATCACTATTCAGCCAGGCTGAATTAAAGATTTCCTATAGAAACTACTATTCAGCCAGACAGAATACAAGATTTCCTATAGAAACTACTATTCAGCCACGCTGAATGAAAGATTTCCGATGGAAATTACTATTCAGCCAGGCAAAATTGAAGATTTCCTATAAAGATCACCATTCAGCTAGGCTGAATTGAAGATTCCCTATAGAAATCACTATTCAGTCAGGCTAAATTAAAGATTTCGTTTAGAAGTCACTATTCAGCCAGGCTGAATTGAAGATTTCCTATTGAAATCACTATTAAGCCAAGCTGAATTAAAGATTTCCTAGGAATACTTTATTCGGATCACCTAATTTAAAAATGTTTCTTATACATTTTTAGATATTTTATATCCCACTGTGCCCTGAATAAATGGCCATCATATATAACCCTATAAGGCTTCAACATTTGGAAAGAAGAGACCACCTCTCAAGTACGATTACGGAATTTTGTAGTATTGCTGCTGCTGTTGTTGTTGTTGATTATTACAACAAAGCCAATTGATATGAAATACTTTTTGACAAATATTGACATAAAAGAAATTCAATATCCATGATAAATTGATTTAGAATCGAAAAAAATACAACAACAAAGTACGAATGCATGAAAAATTCCAACAGAAATATAATTGAAGCGTTCACTTGAGTTGTAAGAAGATCATGCAAGGGCCAACCTTTTGTGAGTGTGTGATCAATTCTTGTTGTTGTTGTAGTGTTATTTTTTTTGGATTCACAATTGGTCATTATCTTCGTCATCGTAATTAACATTAATGCCATGATTAATGTTGAAGATCACCGCCCGACCGATAGTACTTGAATTTTTGTTCTCGAATCGGTGATGAGTCACTTCCCTTTACCTTTGATTCGTTACTATTTGTCTTTCTTGTTTTCTATGGTCACTGATTTAGCCGTAGTATGTTTTCTTGTTTCTTCTAAACATCACATAAGCCGCTTAATAAGGAGGAGGAATAGTAGTAGATGTGTCGGGATGATGCAGATTTATCAGATTGAAAAGACAAACAAGAGAGATTCTTTTAAATGGTAGTGACGGTAGTTGTTGTTTTTAGATTATGCAGTTTGATACTTTGGGTTGGGGGAATAAATTGTGGTTTTTCTGGAGATTCTGGGTTTTACAATTGTACCGGAAGTGAGTAATCAAATTTACCTTTCCTGCAAGGAAACTGAACAAAGGAATAATTTAAAGGAAAACTGGTCTTCGGTTTTGTTAAATAGAAGTATTTTATTCAGATTGGCGGAATAGAGTTTTTTTTATAAGAAAGCACTTATTCAGCTGAACTGAATGAGGATTTATATAAGAAAATCGTAATTCAGCACAGCTGAATATTGATTTCTACAGGAATTTTCTCATTCAGCCTGGCTGAATAGTGATTTCTATAGGAAATTTCTCATTCAGCCTGGCTGAATAGTGATTTCTATAGGAAATTTCTCATTCAGCCTGGCTGAATAGTGATTTCTATAGGAAATTTCTTATTCAGCTTGGCTAAATAGCGATCTCTACAATTAATCTTTAATTTAGCCTAGCTGAATAAATATTTATATATGAAATTTTCTATTCAGCCTGGCTGAATAGTGTTTTCTATAAGAAAACTCTCATTCAGCATTTCTGGATAGTGTTTTTTATTGAGCCTGGCTGAATAGTAATTCTTATAGAAAATGCCTTTTTCATTCTGGCTGAATAGTCATTTTGATATAAAATTTTAATTTACCTTGGCTTAATAGTGATTTATATAGGAAAATTTGTATTTAGACTGGTTGAATAGTAATTTTTATAGGAAATTTCCTATTCAGCCTAGCTGAATAGTAATCTTTATTTCAGCCTAGCTGAATAATGAGTTCTATAGGAAATCTTTAATTCAGCCCAGCTGAATTATGATTTCTATATTCAATTTTTAATGCAGCCTAGCTGAATTATGTTTTCTATAGGAAATATTTAATTCTGCCTACCTGAATAGCGATTTCAATAGGAAATCTTTAATTCAGCATGACTGAATAGTGATTTCTATAGGAAATTTATTCAGTCTGACTGAATAAGGAATTATATAAGAAAACTTTAATTAAGCCTATCTGAATTTTAGTATCTATCGGAAATCTCTCATTTAGCCTAGCAGAATAGATTTTAATGACAATTTCCCAGGAATTTAAAGAACACAAACACTCAATGGAGTCCCCCAACCCCTCTTTGGAATGAGAAGTATTATTAGACCATAAATTCAATCAACGAAATTGGAAAATTAAAAAAAAACCTAAGACGGATATGAATAAAAAACCACAAACGTGTTGCAGCATAAAATGACTAATCAAGCGGTAGATGGTGTCAGCCAAAGGCTGTAATTCTGAACAAGATGACGACGATGATGAGGATGATCATCATCGCCATCATCACGAACATCATCAATGTGTTTAATGCAATAATGCCTTCTAAGGAAATTGGAGTAGAATTTTAATTGGTCGCCACAATGACCCTTAACACACGCAACTAAGCCCGCACGCACGCACACTCCAACGTTAGTTTACTTTTGGGCCACCACTTCTTTTTTTTTTTGGTCTTCTCGTTTTGTTGTTGTTCAAATGTGTTGTTGTGTTGCATCTTCAGAAGTTACTAGCACTGTGTGAGCGATATAAAGAGTATAAAGTCACAAATCCCGCAGCACACGCAGAAGCGTTTGTGAGGATGTTGTTGTTGTTTTCCAAAGATTGTTTTTCTTTTTCTGTGGCGACACGATGTTGTCGGCGGCAGTGAATGATTAGTTCAGAGGAAATATTTATGTATTTATTTGTGGCATTTCATGTTGGTGTTGTTCTTGTTTTTGTTCTGGCTTCATTTGTTGTTGTCTGATATTTTTTGTTAGTTCTCCGATTCACTTTGTTATTAAAGCCCTATAATTTGTTAGCAAGGTACCAACGTGCTTCTTTTTTGGCTTCTTTGGTGTTGTTTGTGTTTTGGTCTTTCTCTTCTTTTTTGTTAGAGTTTTTTACCCAAACAATCATATATACCTCTGATCGCATTAGTCATGTTTGTATGTATGTCCATCATTTGGTCCCTACTATGTTCCCCTTTTCTGTTTATTCCAAATATTCCGACTTGCCAGAACTGCATCCCCACTAATATTTGATAATCATGATCTTGAAGCACATAATGATTTGGAGGGGGAAATTACAAGGTGGCAGCTGAAGATTTCAATAATTATGTGGTGTTGCAACAGGTTGAAGGTACAGAGAGAACTTGAACTCAAAAGGGTTGTAATAACCTCTCATTAATGTTCTTATAAACGGATTGTCACTCTTAATATTAATATTAAGCCAAGGCTGAATAATAGTTTTCCCATATAACTCGTAATTCAACGAGTCTAGGCTACAGAATTTACAATTCAGCCAGGCTGAATAAGAAATTTCCTATAGAAATTACTATTTAGCCAGGCTGAATAAGAAATTTAATATAGAAATCGCTTTCAGCCAGGCTGAATAAGAAATTTCCTATAGAAATCGCTATTCAACAAGGCTGAATAAGAAATTTCCTATAGAAATCGCTATTCAGCCAGGCTGAATAAGAAACTTTTTTAGAGAAATCGTTATTCCGCCAGGCTGAATAAGAAATTTCTTATAGAAATCGCTATTCAGCCTTGCTGAATAAAAAATTTTCTATAGAAATTACTATTTAGCCAGGCTGAATAAGAAATTTCCTATAGAATTCGGTATTCAGCCAGGCTGAATTTCCTATAGAAATCACTATTCAGCCATGCTGAATAAGAAATTTCCTTTAGAAATTACAATTCAGCCAGGCTGAATTAAAAATGTCCTAAAGAAATTTCAATTCAGCCAGGCTGAATAAGAAATTTCTTATAGAAATTACTATTCAGCCAGGCTGAATAAGTAATTTCCTGTAGAAATTACTATTCAGCCAGGATGAATAAGAAATTTCCTATAGAAATTACTATTCAGCCAGGCTGAATAAGAAATTTCCTATAGAAATCTTTATTCAGCCAGGCTGAATAAGAAATTTCCTATAGAAATCTTTATTCAGCCAGGCTGAATAAGAAATTTCCTATAGAAATTACTATTCAGCCAGGCTGAATAAGAAATTTCCTATAGAAATTACTATTCAGCCAGGCTGAATAAGAAATTTCCTATAGAAATTACTATTCAGCCAGGCTGAATAAGAAATTTCCTATAGAAATTACTATTCAGCCAGGCTGAATAAGAAATTTCCTATAGAAATTACTATTCAGCCAGGCTGAATAAGAAATTTCCTATAGAAATTGCTATTCAGCGAGGCTGAATAATAAATTTCATATAAAAATTCCGATTCAGCCAGTTTGAATTAAAAATTTCCTTTAGAAGTTACTGTTCAGCCAGGTTGAATAAGAAATTTCCTATAGAAATTACTATTCAGCCAGGATGAATTGAACAAATGCTATGGAATCAATATTTACCTTAGCTGAATATAAGATTTTCTACAGAAAAATATATTCAGCTCAGCTGAATTTAGTTTTACTTAAAAAAAATCCTTCGTATCGAAGTATTAATTCATGAAAACATTTTTTACACCACTGTAGCTCAATGTATTCTGTTATTTACCCATGTCTTGTACCATTTCTCACAATGACCAGAGTTTTTCTTACGAATCTCTTTTATAACGTTTTCTTTATCAATTTTTTTTGTATAAAAAACAAACATTATTTTCCAGCTTTCATCTCGAATAAGAACAACAACAACAATTGTTTATTTCCCTAGGATTCCATTTAGATGATTGCCGTGTAAAAGTTTTGTTTTCAGATCGTTAAAATTGTTTTAATGATCTTCATAAATTGTCGTTTAAACAACGTTTTCCTCCTTCTTCTTCGTGGTCTTCTTGAGTTTCTGTTGTTCTTCGAAAGAACCTCTGCTGAACTCTTTGTCCAAGAAATTGGGTTGTTTGGTGGTTGATTTAGTGGTGTTGTCGGTGAATGGGATGACGGCGGCGGTGGTGGTGCAATGTGTGGATGATGATGTGCGTGTGTGTCTGCATGAAGATGCATTTCTTCTTGGCTAGAGCGTGTGTCTTCCTCATCCTCCTCCTCCTCTCTCAGCAATCCATTGCTACTCTAATAGGGTAATTAAATTTATTTTATTTTTTATTATTTACGGCTTTGTGGATGTGTCATTGGTTCTTTAAATGCATGTGTGTGTCTGTGTGTGCGAGTTGTAAGCTAAAGTTTGGAATTTGTTGTTCCTATTATTTATGTTTTGTAAAGTATTTTCGTTTTTTCCAGATAATTTATTTTATGATAGCCTATAAATGTGAAACGTGTGAAGATGTGAAGAGACCCATTATTCTTGTAGCTTCACAGAAGAAAGGTTTATTCCTATATTTTTGTATTTCCGTGGTCGAGAAATTTGGTTTCAAAATTTATTGATATGCCCAAATAATAATTTTATTTATTTTAAGAATATTTCGATTTCTTATCAGTTTGGGAAATTTATAACGATAGCTGTCATGGGAGCTATGAAAATAACTTCAAATTCCTAAGGAAAATGCTATTCTGCTAAGAAAACTCTATTTACAGCGGCAGAATGGGAGTTTTTATAACAAAATCATCATTCATCCAAACTGAATAAGGAACTTCTTACAGAAATCACTATTCAGCCAGGCTGAATAAGAGATTTTTAATTAAAATACAGATTAAGCAAGGTTATATATAATACTTACATTAAAAATCCATATTCAGCAAGACTACTTAAGGCATTTTATAAATAAATCACTGACTGGTAAGACTGAATCTAGATTTCTCTAGATTGAATAGAGATTTCAATAGGAAATTTCTTATTCAGCCTGGCTGAATAGAGATTTTCAAAGGAAATTTCTTATTCAGCCTGGATGAATAGAGATTTCCAAAGGAAATTTCTTATTCAGCCTGAATGAATAGAGATTTCCAAAGGAAATTTCTTATTCAGCCTGGATGAATAGAGATTTCCAAAGGAAATTTCTTATTCAGCCTGGCTGAATTGTGAATTCTTCAGGAAAAATCCTATTTAGCTTGGCTGAATATCGATTTCCATCGATTTCCATAGGAAATTTCTTATTCAGCGTGGCTGAACAGTGATTTCGAATAAAAATCTACTAAATCTAAATCTGACAAATCTACGAAATGTAGCATTTTGTCTGGCTGAATAGCCATATTTTCCATTTTCAGCTAAGCCTTAAAAATTAATACCCCAATACTAATTTCCTTCCTTATTCATTAACCTGCTGCCTGCTTGCTACCTAGTAATTTTGTCAAGTGATTAAGACATTGTGCTCTTCATCCATTTTTTGCAAATCCATTTTAAACCACTTAATCTGTTTTGTTTTGAAACAAAAAACATTTCCGGAAATTGGCACATTTCAAAAGTAAAAGTGATGGTAGCAAACATTTCGTATTCCGAAGGTAATCGTCGGTTTTAAGTGCCTTTGGTGGGGAAGAATTTTAAACAAGAAAACCAGGGCTAAACCAAAGACAAAGAAGAAGCACCCACCGAATATGTATGCGGCTGAGGTGTTTTTGAACTAAAAACCCCAATAAAATGTTCGTCGGTTTGTTTATTTACTGCTTATCAGCTCATGTTGAAATGTTCTTCGAAGTAGAACCACTTAAAATAAAAAACAAATACAGCTGATGAAATTGTCTTAAGTAATTGTGAAAATTTAAGGTTTGTGGGGAAATTTTCGAGGTTGCTTTGGAAGGATTGGGGATGGATATCGATATTAAAAAATCAAAAAAGATTGGGGAGAGGGCATGCTAATGAAATACACTAATCCCTGGAACAAACCCGATGGGTCCATATCGATTTCTCTAGTCTCTGATCGCTGCATGACTCTATGTCTGGCCGATTACCACTTGAGAGAGATCATTCTTCCCTAAATTTTAAAATCGTATATATTATATTCCGAAATCTTCATACTAACCACCCATTTTACACGATCTCATTTGCTCTCTCCCCTCTCTCTATTTTTCTCACTCATTGTTTTATTTATTTAACACGAAGTCTTTGTTTATTTCCAAACCATATGAATACTTAGAAAATAAAGTGACGCATGCGCGCTAGTTAACATATTTATTTTATCATAATTGTTGTTGTTATTGTTTTCACCTCATTTTTTACTGTTGTTGTTGCTGCTGCCTGGTTCGACAACATTTCAAGTTTTACACACGGGCATTGGTGTATTTGGATTATTTGTATTACAATGAAGCTCTGAATATACCGATAACAAGACAAGAGGTGAGCTGGGCTGTGCTGTATGGGATGATGACGTTTAGTGACGGATCGACCGTATTTTAATGCTTTCATTATTCTGATTATCATGTTGTTGTTGCTGTTCGCTTTTTTTGTTTAAATCTACATACCCATTTGGAGAGAGATGTAAAGACAGATATGTGGTCTAAATGATACTTATTTAAGGTTAATGATGTGCCTGCTAGGTGCTATGCACCCTACGGGGAGAAAATATAAATGACAATGAAGTGTTAGAAAAAAGAGGGAGGGGGAATGACTGACAAATGTACATCAAAATAAGGAAAATACTTTAGAAACTGTTGTGTTGTGAAAAAATAATGTTTTGGGTAATAAATAATATTGGAAATAAATTTATTTGTTTCGATACAACAATTTAACATTAAGGCCTAAACATAGGAGTGGATTAAAAAAAATATTTGTTAAATATTTTTTATGGACTATAAAGATGTGGGGATTTTTTAATATTTGGCTATAAACAGGCTGGGCTTTAACAAATATTTTTGAAAGGCCTAAATTAAGGCGTGGCTTTTTATCAAAATATTATAGGCAGGGATTAAAAAAAAATTGAAGATAATAAAGAAGCGTGGATTTTTATACCCTACACAAGTATATTGTCAGGGTATTATAGCTTTGTGCAGCCCCAAGAGTTTGTAACGCCGCAAAATTTTTTTTCTGACTCAATCATAAAACAAAATGAGAATTCCTCGCAATATAACACCCTATATCATATTGTGCTCTACCCCGCCTCAAGTATGTATTTAACAAAACCAATTATGTTCGTCCTTAAATACCCGTAATAATGTTAGATAATGAACCCTCCCTCCCTTAACACAGACCACCCATCCATCCTTGTTAGCACTGAATATAATAATCGCTACAAATTTACGATATTTCAATATATATTTTTCGTCAAATGAAGCGTAACATCTGTCGCAATATGATGCCATGATAATACACGGGTGCACTAAAATCCAAAATATCCTTAGATAAACAACTGCAAACATTCACGAACATATGGTGGAGATGAAATACTAACGATGGTGCCAGGTAGTAGTCGTAGTGGTACCGCACATCATGTGGTCTCCTATGACCAATTATAACAATTTTTCTTCTTTAAATGGGCTACTACTTTCAAATGTGGTTTACTTAAATGTTTTGAGTTGAGTTGAGTTGAGGTTTTTTGTTTTATTCTCAGCCAACGAAATTAAATTGCATGGTTGATTTTTTTTTTATTCCAACAAAATTTTTGTTTTCCCCTTGTCTTTAACTTTGTTTTTGTTTTGGTATAGAACGTTTTTGTTGTTGTTTTGTTTTCACAAACAGAACCACTCACACACAAAAGAAATGAAATGAAATTCTGCAACAGTCATTTGTTTTGACCTAAATTCTACTGCTGCCGATGTCTGTCTGTCTGTGCTACTGCTGTTCCGAGGAACAACGCCACCAAATATTCAAGTTTTATTGTTCTGTAGTTTTCACATGATGTTGCTGTTGTTGTTGTTGTTATGGATTGTTTTATTGTCAGTTATGATGGTGTTCCCTATGCCCTGAAAGGTTACCAATTTGGGTTTTAAATTGTTGTACCACATTAAATTTAGACCAAATTTAAGATTTTGTCGGATTTTTTAATAATAGATTTGGAAGGCCTAATATAAGGCGTGGATTTCTTAAAAATAGTTTTGCAGGGCCTACAAGTAGGCGTGGATTTTTTCCAGGCCTAATATAAGGCGTGGATTTCTTAAAAATAGTTTTGCAAGGCCTACAAGTAGGCGTGGATTTCTTAAAAATAGTTTTGCAAGGCCTACAAGTAGGCGTGGATTTCTTAAAAATAGTTTTGCAAGGCCTACAAGTAGGCGTGGATTTCTTAAAAATAGCTTTGCAAGGCCTACAAGTAGGCGTGGATTTCTTAAAAATAGCTTTGCAAGGCCTACAAGTAGGCGTGGATTTCTTAAAAATAGCTTTGCAAGGCCTACAAGTAGGCGTGGATTTCTTAAAAATAGCTTTGCAAGGCCTACAAGTAGGCGTGGATTTCTTAAAAATAGTTTTGTAAGCCCTACAAGTAGGCGTGGATTTCTTAAAAATAGCTTTGCAAGGCCTACAAGTAGGCGTGGATTTCTTAAAAATAGCTTTGCAAGGCCTACAAGTAGGCGTGGATTTCTTAAAAATAGCTTTGCAAGGCCTACAAGTAGGCGTGGATTTCTTAAAAATAGTTTTGCAAGCCCTACAAGTAGGCGTGGATTTCTTAAAAATAGCTTTGCAAGGCCTACAAGTAGGCGTGGATTTCTTAAAAATAGCTTTGCAAGGCCTACAAGTAGGCGTGGATTTCTTAAAAATAGTTTTGCAAGGCCTACAAGTAGGCGTGGATTTCTTAAAAATAGCTTTGCAAGGCCTACAAGTAGGCGTGGATTTCTTAAAAATAGCTTTGCAAGGCCTACAAGTAGGCGTGGATTTCTTAAAAATAGTTTTGCAAGCCCTACAAGTAGGCGTGGATTTTTTCCAGGCCAAATATAAGGCGTGGATTTCTTAAAAATAGTTTTGCAAGACCTACAAGTAGGCGTGGATTTTTTAAACATATTTTTCAAGGCCTAATATAAAGCGTGGATTTTTTTAAATATATTTTTTCAAGGCCTAAAAATAAGGGGAGATTTTTATACCCTTCACCACACTGTGGTACATATGTCTTTGTGCATATGTTAGTAACAGGCAAAAGGAAACGAGATAGACACATGGTTCCTTTTGAGAATATGCATAGAATCACTTTCTGAGTCGATTTATGCATGTGCGTCCGTCTGTCCGTCCGTACATGTATTTTTGTGAACAAAGTACAGGTCGCATTTATGATCCGAGTTGGATGAAATTTGGCCCAAAGACGAACCTTATTGAAATGTGGAAAAATCGGTTCAGATTTCGATATAGCTCCCATATATATTTTCGTCCGATTTAAGGTAAATAGTGCACCAAAGTCCCTATATATCCTTCGATTTGCACGAAATTTGGCATAGCGTACCGAATTAAGTCAAGAACGATATGCGTTAAATTTCGTGTAAATCGGTTCAGATTTAGATATAGCTCCCATATATATGTTCGCCCGAATTAAGGTAAATAGTGCACCAAAGTCCCTATATAGCCTTCGATTTGGACGAAATTTGGCATAGCGTACCGAATTAAGTCAAGAACGATATGCGTTAAATTTCGTGTAAATCGGTTCAGATTTAGATATAGCTCCCATATATATGTTCGCCCGAATTAAGGTAAATAGTGCACCAAAGTCCCTATATAGCCTTCGATTTGGACGAAATTTGGCATAGCGTACCGAATTAAGTCAAGAACGATATGCGTTAAATTTCGTGTAAATCGGTTCAGATTTAGATATAGCTCCCATATATATTTTCGTCCGATTTTAGGTAAATAGTGCACTAAAGTCCCTATATATCCTTCGATTTGCACGAAATTTTGCACAGCGTAATGAGTTAGGTCTAGAATAATGTGTGTTAAGTTTCCTGAAAAATTCGCTTCAGATTTAGATATAGCTCTCATATACATTTTCGACCGATTTAGTGTAAATTGTGCACCAAAGTCTCTTAATATCTTTCGATTTACACGAAATTTGGCACAGCGTAATGAATTAAGTCTAGAATGATGTGTGTGTTAAGTTTCCTGAAAATCGGTTCAGATTTAGATATAGCTCCCATATATATTTTCGTCCGATTTAATGCAAATGGTCCAGCAAAGTCCCTATATATGGTTCGATTTGCACGAAATTTTGCACAGCGTAATGAGTTAGGTCTAGAATATACCATTTAATGTAAATGGTGCACCAAAGTCCCTTAATATCTCTAGATTTGCACGAAAGTTGGCACAGCGTAATGAATTAGGTGTAGAATGGCGTGTGTAAAAGTTCTTGAAAATCGGTTCAGATTTGGATATAGATCCCATATATATTTTCGACCGATTAAATATAAATGGTTTACCAAAGTCCCTATATATCTTCCGATTTCCAAGATATTTGGCATAGCGTACTGATTTAAGTCTAGAATGACGTGGGCTAAGTTTCGTGGAAATCGGTATAGATTTAGATATAGCTCCCATATGTAGTTTCGTCCGATTTAAGGTAAATGGTGCACCAAAGCCCCTATATATCTCGATTTGCACGAAATTTGGCATAGCATACTGGATTGAGTCTAGAATGATGTGTGTAAAATTATGGATTGATCTAAGTCGGTTAACATTTAGATAAAGATCACATATTCTAGTTAATGGTCCTTCAGTTGTTAATGTTTGTGAAGAAACCTTTTTAAAGAGTATCGACCATTCCGATCATTTTTTTTTTATTTTCAAACCCTAATGACAACCCTGCCCAATAGTCTACATTGTTGCAATGCGAAATTCAAATAAACTCAACAAAACACAAGGAGATGAATTTTGCTAAGCCAGGAATTTTGAAATGTTTCCTATACACACAGACAGACACACACACACATTCACATATTAATATGTTTACATATAAATATGCATGTACGACTGACTTTAGGGATGGATATGCCAAAAAACAGGAGATATTATTTTATTTGCCTAACTTATTGGCACAAATGCTAAAGTTGAATGAATTCCACATGAGCCAGAAAAGAGATTTTATGGTTTCTGTTTATTTTTTCGAAAAAAAAAAAAACATAAACAAATAAAAATAACAATAGCCAACTTTCCCAAAACAAAATATAATGTGCAGATTTATTTGACGATTTTATTTGCAATTGTTTTTTTGCGAAATAAATAAATTTCAATATTTATTTATTTTTTGTCCTAAAAAATCTCGGTCATTTATACAAAGTCACAACAGTTGGGGAGGTTATTTTTTTCTTCCCGCCGCCAGTTTTTTTTGTTTATTTGCTTTTATTGTTCTTAATGCTATTGATGTTGAGTTCTGTTGTGTTTTCCAAGCCAGACCATATGGTTACAATTTAAATATGACGTTCGGACAGCCGGCAAAATTTTGTATACTTAGTATATACTTAGTATATTCCGACACACAGAAATACATATAACACCGCATTGTTCATAGAATGTGTATAAATATGTACATAATTTTTTATTTATTTATTTTTGTTGTTGTTTTTATTATCAACTCACTTTAGTCACGTTCTTGAATGTTTTTTATTTTGTTTTCCTATTGGCACAGTGTTACGAAACGAAAAATGAATTATATGTGGACAATAGCTGTAGAAGAGGGACACTTGAGTGGGCCAAAAATAAAAATCGGGAACATGGCAAGGTCAATGAATGGTTCTCAGATCGAGATTGATTTATGGGTACTTATTATAAGGAATTCGGATTTACAAGGGTTCTGATATTAATTAAAGAATATTTTTAGACAAATAACAGAATATTTTTAGGCAGAGCCTCAGAGTTTAAATTATAAGGAAAACATTTTAAGGCCTATTATAATAGGGTGTGGTCTTGTTGGTATATTTTTTAGAAAGTTCTATCAATAGTCATTATGCGTAGATTTTTAGAGACATATTTTTTGTAATAGCGTTCGTTAAGCATAGACTTTTAAAAATATTTGTAAAGGTCTATTGTTGGGGGTATACTTTAAAAATCGACATTTTGAAAGTGTCATTAAGTATAGATTTTAAAAACAATATTTTTTCAGGCTGGTCCTTAAGAAAAAATCTGTTTTCTTAACAGGTATTTTTTGGTCTCTTTTGGAGACCTGTCTTAAAAAGTAGATTAAAAAATATTTTTTAAGGTCTGACATTAAGCGTAGATTATTATACTCTACACAACTATGTTGTCAGGGTATTATAGCTTTGTGCAGTCACAAGAGTTTGTAATGCCGCGAAATATTGGTCCTAGACCCACCATTTAGTATACCGATTGTCATATCTCGACCAGCTGAGTCGATCTAGACATATGTGTCCGTCCGTCCGTCTGACCATTATAATTTGTAAACACGATACAGGCCACAGTTATGGACCAATCTTTACGAATTTTTGCATGTAGGACCGGTTCTGGCCAGTAACGTTTGTCGGTTTATGGCCCAAACATTGCAAATTTTTACATGGAGAAAGGGATCGGTTCAAAGAATAAACATGACAGTTTTGATAAGATCGGTAAATATTTAGTGGGTTAAGTTGACCGAGACTTTTGTGTGAAAAACTACAAAATTTGTGTTTTGAGGCGTATATATTTACTCCTAAAGGACGGTTATGGTCAAGGACGACGCCCAAATCATGGAGAAAGGGATCGGGTCAAAGAATAAGCATGCCTGTTTTGATGAAGATCGGTCAATATTTAGCGGGTCAAATGGACCGAGACTTTTTTGTGAAAAATTACAAAATTTGTATTCTCGGGCGTATATATTTACTTCTGAAGGACGGTTATGGTCAAGGACGACGCCCAAATCAACGAAGCGAAAACTTTATTTTTGTCAGATTTTCTAATCGGTCTAGATGCCATTATAATACATATTTTGCACGGGGAAGGGGATCTGACCAAATACTTAGAACGGTTGATCGGTCAGTATTCCGAGGATAAAATCAAGTAAAACCTAAAGTGATAAAATTTTTATTTTATGGCGTAAATATTCACCTCGGGAAAAATAAAGATTTGGAAAATATGCCAGGGTTAGAAAGTGGAGCTGTTGACCTATAATCTTTCGAGAGTGTGCAAATATCGCGAAATATTGTCCAGGCTCAGATTATAGAAACGCAAAAAGTCTGATTTCGTACTCGCCAGACCAAACTCACACTCTGCAAGACGCTGATACTACCCGTCCTGTTATATGGATCTGAAGCATGGGTACTTGCGCAAGCAGATGAGGCAGCTCTTGAAGTTTTTGAGAAATCTGAAAAAATTTAAGCTCGGCTTATGGAACAAATGTTCTGTCAAAAGCCAGCTAAGTGAAATATGGTACTCAAGTAAAGTAATTTTCGGATATGAACAGTTTTTAAAAGCCCAAAAATATCCGTAGAACAAAAAAAATATTTTTTCAAGGCCTAAAAATCGTCGTGGATTTTAAAAAAATATTTTTCTAAGCCCTAAAATAGGTTTGGATAAAAAAAAGCTATTCCTAAAAACAGGAGTGGATTTTTTCTAGGGCTAATAATAGGAGCGTTCTTTTATTTTTTAGAGTTTTATTAAAGGCAAATTTTTAAAAATATTTTTAATTAAATTTTTATATTATAGATGCTATCTTATATTTTACAAAATCCAAGTCGTCGTTTTACCACAGAAATACATCGAATACTCCTAGAAAATTATTCCATCAGTTTCATTAGACATCAGATGAATCTCATAATTACCATGAATTAATTATTTTTTTCTGTGGGTTTCAATCAATACATGTTGAGAGCATGTTCTTATCTATCATCAAAATCAGCTGTTTCTTAATTGCCAAAAAGTAACACACAAAAAGTAAACTTGATATAAATTCATTCAATATTCGTAAAAATTTCCATAATAAGAGATGAGAATGATAAATGGAGTAATAAATTACGAAAACTTATATTCACAATACAAATTTCATTCATTTTTTTTCAAATGTGTGCTAATATCAAATACAAGTTATTTCCATTTTCGATAAGCGTGGTAGAAATTTTCAAAATATTCTCACGGTTATCTTCGGTTGCTTGGGTATCTCCAAACAGCCTACGTAATATGAACATTATGATTAAATGTTTTATGAATGAAATTATAATAAAAGGTTTATTAGTTGTTGGGTTTGAAATGTAGAAGATGTCGAACTGGTTTTGGCTTCATAAGGGACCAAAGAAGGCATAGATTTATTAATAGTATAATATAAAAATTATTCTATGTTTATGTTTATGTGCTTAGAAGACACCCAAATGACGGCTAGCCAAAAAATACATAGAGAGCATTTTTTAGTCATATAAGTCCTTCATAAGGCCTTCGAGCCTTAAAACCTCTACACTGCTTCTGAAGTCTCCGTAGAAAACTTAAAGCAGGTTAACTTGCCCCAAATGACCTACATAAGACCTCGTATTAAGTGATAAAATCCTACAGAAGGTCGTTCAGGTCTGTAAGATCTCCAGAAGGCTCATAATAGGTCAATAGAATGAGTTCCAACTAGAGAAGGAACAGAAAAATTACAAAAGGTCTTACAAGAGCAGAAGTCCCCAGGTCAGAAGTCCTCCAAAAGCTCTTGGAGCCATATAAAGCCTATAGACGATTTTTTTAGCCATATCCATAGCCTTTAAGTACTTTAAGTATCAGAAGTCTTTCTAAAATGTTCTGGAAACCCTACAGATGGTTGGTTGGTTCTCGAGAACCTGCAGAGAATGTATTTATCAATAGATTAACGAGCCATATAAGAAAGCCTTCGAGCTATATAAAACTACAGATGATCCTTTAGTTATTAAAGTCCTTCAGAAATCATTTTAGACGCCACAGAAAACCTGACATAGAGAACCTACATAAGGTTTGTATGTTATAATATACTATAGACTCTTCTTGCGCAGTAAGACCTCCAGAAGGCACATGATCTCTCCAAAACTTGCAAATGTATTCTAAAGATAGAATACCTGCAGGTTTATTTCTTGCCATAATGTCCCTACATATTTCCTTCTAGACATAGAAATTCACATACAAGAACTAAAGAAGATCGGGTACCTACTTAATGGTTTCTAGCTATAGGATAACTTTAATCATAGAAGATCTATTGAAGGACTTCTAGATATAAAATACAAACAGAATGTCTTGGAGATCAATAGTATTTTTTTTTAGTCCACAGATACGGTTTTGGTTATTTACCCATAGCAGACCTAGAAGAGCTTCCTGTCATTGAAGACCTTCAGAAATATGTTCAGCTGTAGAATTCCTACGGAACGTCCACTATCCATAAAATAATCACAGAATACCTTATAGTCATAGGAAACTTACAAAAGTTTTTCTAGTCAAGTAAGATTTCCAGGAGGCCTTTGAACAATAAAAAACCGAAAAGGTGGTCCTCTAGCTATGAAATAACAAGGGTAGTCTTTTTGGACACCATATAAAACCTACATCAGGGTTTCTTGACCTATATGTAGTCTTTTTGGACACCATATAAAACCTACATCAGGGTTTCTTGGCCTATAGGATCTAAATAAGATATTTAAGTGATAAATGGCTACAGAAGGTCTTATATCGATAGAAGATCAGCGTACATTCTTCTAGTCATATAGTTCCTAAAGCAAAGGCATAAAAGCCCACATTAAAGAACTACGGAAGGGTTTCTGGCTATTAAATCCCTTCATAACTCTTTCTAGACGTTTAGAAAGCCACCAATCCATATAAATACCACATGTTGTCCTCTAGTCACTGTAAAACTTACTTACTAAAGACATACTTGCCCTAGAAGAACTACATAGGATCTTTAAGTTTCAAAGGGCTTCAAAGCCAAGGAAGACCTCCAAAAAATCCTAGACACATTTAAAACCTACAGAAGGTCTCCTTCTGCAGGCGTTTTTCTATCCTGCAAAATACCTTCTATTCATAGAAATCCACATGACATAACTACAGAAGACCGTGTAGTCATAGAATATCTACAGATCGTCATTTAACCGGGTTTTCTAGTTATAGAAGTCCTACACAAGATATTCTAGCTATTGAAGATCAATAGAAGTATTTCTAGTCATAGACGGCTCACATATTGTAATCTAGAGGTTATCTGGATATAGAAAACCAACATAGAATTCCTAGAGATTACATTTTAGCCATAGGAGACTTGCTGAAATTTTCTAGCCATATGATTCATATAGGACCATTTATAACTATATGAGACCTACAGTAGGTCTTCTGGCCATAGATCACTACATAATGTCTTCTAGCGATGGAAAACCTAAGCTCTATTCTATGGCTTTTTGTAAGATATTTTGGATATAGAAGACCTAAAGATGTCCACCTGGCCATAGACAACTACAGAAGTTTAAGACCTTCTGAAAGTGCCCTGACTATCTACGACCTACACTCCAAAAGAATACCTACAGAAGGTTATTAGCTGTAGAAAATCTATGGACAGTATTTTAGGTATATACGACCTATAAAAGGTGTTGCCGGCATATAAGACCGGCATATGGTGCCCGAGTCATAGGAACCCGACAGAAAGTCTAAAATCCACAAATGACATGCAGCTTTATTTTTTTTCTAATAGAAGACCTGATGAAGGTGTTCGGGCTATGAAAGATACCCAAGCTAGTTTATACCTCTCTTAACCCACAATGTCTCCTAAAGGTCTGCTGGCTGTGTATACTTATGGAAGGTCTTTAATCTATAGAAAGCCTACAAAAGGTGTTGCAGTTATATAAAACCTGCAGATGGTGTTGCAGACATAGGAAACATACCTATGGTCTGGAATTCATAAAAGACCAGAATGTATAAAAAAATTCATATATTTTTTTTGTGTTTCAACCTTCATAAATGTCTAAAATGGCATATACATTAGAACTTTTTACCGGGTTAACCTACTTTATGAGAATTTATTTGACATATATGCAAAGCAATTGACAATTAAAACCCACTGGGTTAACGAAATCCGGTTAAATGTAAACGTACTATAACAAATCAAGCCTTTGTGGGTGGTCCTTATAAAAATGCATTCAACCATGTAATTTGTCCCAAATTTCTTCAACAACAGTTCCCCTATTCGAAAGCCGGTAAACATTTCCAGGAATTCATTTCAAAAACCCCTACTCATATTAAATAGTTGACTTCATTTCCCCCGAACTCTCTCCGTTCGTCTAATTGTTATTAATATTAAATTTACAAAATGAAAATCAAATTACATTTTAATTACAGTAACAACAACAACAAAATCCAACTGAAATATACCCACTTCCAGATTTATTCAAATGAAAACTATTTACAAGAACTTGACGATAAGTTAATAACCTTAAGTAGCTGCCACACCACCATCATCGTCATCATCACAATGGAGGAAGGAAAACGAAACAACAACAATGGGGTTTTTGAGTAAATTGCTAATAATAAACAAATTCGAAACGGTCAGCCTGCCAGCCAGCCATTCCAGCTAGCCAAACTGTCAGCTAGCCAGTTACAAATTATTATTTGACGACGACTCCCACTCAGAAACACATGAAACTATTTAAATTTTCAGTTTTTCTTTACAAAACGTGTTATGAATATGAAATTGTACATGCACACTCACATATGTGTATGTATATGCATTTATGCATATAATTGAGTTTTTAGTACTACTTGCACTGCACATGTGCTCAGTATGAAAACAAATTAAATACCAAGTTACGCAAAACGGAGACAAAATGAAAAACAAAAAAAAAAAAACAAAACAATACGGACAAAGAAGTCGTACTTTGAATAAGTGCACAGTGTCTTGAAATTCAATAAATTTGAAAAAATAATATAATTATTAATTATTTTGAAATATATGTATCTATATCAGGCTACAAAAGGATAATCGAAAGGAAAATTGTATTGTCGGTTAGGATTTAACAATCAAAGTATCAGAGTTAAGAAATGTTTGTTTGTCGGTCCTAGAATATCTAAAGATGTGTTTCTAGGCATATAAATCCACATAACATAACTATAGATGGTTGTTTACCCTACAAAAGATATACTCCTAAGGAGCCCGAAACCTACAGAAGGTTCTCTAGTGATAGGAGACCTACAGAATTTTTTTCTAGCCATTGGAACTCCTACAGAAGGTGTTCTAGCCAATTTTTTTCTGGCTATAGATTTTTTTTACATAAAGTCTTCTACCCATGGACGGTATTTAGCCATGGTAAATCTACAAAATAGTTGCTCGTCTTAGAAGACTAACAAAATTTTTTGCTATCTATTCAAGGTATTTAGGATATCGAAGGGCTACTTGTTATAGAAGTCATATAGAAAGTCTTTCTTAATGCTATAGAAAATCTAAAGATGGCTATCTTGCTCTAGAGACCCTCCAGTTAGACCTCTAGAAGGTCAATAGAATGAATAGTTCCACCCAAAGAAGGCATATACATATCAATAGAATTATTACAAAATGTTTTACAGGTGCAGAAGTCCCAGGGCCAGAATATTAATAAAAAGACCGCCGAATACTATTATACCTATAGACGTTAAATGCATTTAAGACCATCTGAAGACCGTTGAGCCATATGAGCCCTACAGAAAATCATTCCAGGCATATAAGTTCACATAAGATAAATACCAATAAGACCTACTTCTATCTATAAAATTTTATTAAAATCAATAAATATCAGGTCTGGCGTACGATAAACAAAAATATTCCCGCGTCTGTAGAGGCCCTCCTCCTCCTTAAGGACATAAGGCCCTAAGAATAAAAGGTATATGCAAAGATTTGGAAATTTAATGATCACGGGAAGATAATGGAATATCATGGAATTTTATATACATAGGCCAACAAGACGTTAGCCCATAAGAATTACTGACATAAACAAAGTGTCGGCTCCCGTTGTATAATTATGTAGATACCCATCCATGATTTCGTGTGGTCTTACCTTGCAGATGGATTTTTTTTTAAATTGTTGACAATAATACATACCTGCAAAGAAGAAAAGAAAAAATTCATTAGAAAATGTCGACAATATTAACATTAAGGTTAGCTTAAATATATTATTTACATAAATTTTAAATATTATACATTACTCTTGTAAAACAACTGCCAAAATATTCTCAGAAGGCTCCAGAGGGGTCTAGAGTCATAAAATACCAATAGAAGTAGCTCTTCAAATAACAAATCCAACAGATGATCCTCTAGTCCCCCATTAATACATCTAGGCGTCCAGAAAACCATTATATTAAAACCTACATACTATATTCCAAACAGATAGAGAACCTATATCGATTTTTAAGTAATAAAAGGCTACTAAAGATCTTCAGAAGTCACATGATCTATCCAAAACCTAGAGAAAGTATTCTAGAAATATATCGATTCCGAAGATGTCTAACTAGCCATAGAAAACCTGCGGAAGACATTTTGCCTCAAGATGACCTATATAAGGTATTTAAGCTATACCAGTTACAAAAGATTTTCTAGCCAAGAAAGATCTCCAAATCTCCCACAGTCCATTCAAAACTTAGAGGAGGTCTTCCAGAGATGGAAGATCTGCAGACATTTTTCAAGTCATAGGGTTCCTACAGAAGGCCTTACAGATATATAATAAATTTAAGTTATAGACGGCTACAGAGGGTATTTCAGCCAAGGAAACCCAACAGAAGGCCCGGGATCCATCGAAAACAGACATTTTGCTAGTCACAGGGTTCTTGTATAAGGTCTTTTAGATTCCACTCAAAATAGCTACATACCTAAAGACAGTCATCTAACAATTGAAGAACAGCAAATGGTATCTCACAGTATGTATATATAAGACCAACTGAAGGTCTTCCAACCATTGCATAACAAATACCAGACAAGATTTTTATATCCATATATTTCCTACAGAAAGTCTTCTTTCAATAGAAGTCATACAGAAGGCCTTCGAAATATAAAAAAAAACTAGCAAGAGGTATTCTTGTCGTAGAAGATCCGTAGGAAAACCATAGAATTCCGACATAAGGTCTTCTAGCCATAGGAGAACAATGGCATATTTTCTAAGAATGGACGACCCACAGAAGTTCTTTCAGCTGTAGAAGGCATTCTGATAGTACACACAAGCTCTTTAAGGTATAAAAGACCCACAAAAAATTATCCTGCAGTAAAAAAATACAGAAGCTAGAAGTCCTCTTTATTGCAGGAAGAAGGTCTATAATGATGGTCATCTATTCAAAAAAAGATCTACAAAATAGAAGACATAGAACGTCCACAGAAGTTTTTTTCTCAAAGAATTCATACAGAAAGTCTTCTAGCCAAAAAAGAACATACAGAAGGACTTATTGCTAAAGGTGATTCACACAAGTTCCTTTAACTATAAAGACCCACATAAGACGTTTCAGCAAACCTGCAGAAAGTTTATAAGTGAAATATTTCAGACATCATGTAAGAGGCATTCTAGCCATGATAATCCAAATAAGGTTTCCTAGCTATAGAAAATCTTTCTATCCACATACAATTTTCTAGCCACAGAAGACTTACAGTTAAAGACCTATACAAGTAATGTCATAAATAAGGTCTTGAAGCCTTATAATCTATCTAGCATAGATAATCCGTAAATAACCTTGTATCCATTAAATACGAGCACATTACATTCTAGAAGATCCATAGAATTATTTTTTGCTGTAGAATACAGGACGAAACAAAAATTCAAAACTGCTTCCAATATTTGGGTGCAACCTTCATATAAAGGGGCAGCCTCATTATAAGTATATTGATAGTTTTAGTCGCATTTTCTAATCGAAGTGTCTAAATCCTTGCCTTACGAAGTGGCTGTAATTTAACACTCCAGAATGTTTGTAGGCCGTAATTTTGTATTTTGGATTCTTAGTGGGTACAAAATTTCCCTACCAAAAATAGTCCACATTTGCCCAGATATAAGTCATATAATGGCTCTAATTTCAGACATGTCAAAGTAGCTGTGGTATTCCGTGATCTAGGTGGACAAATAAGTTCTTCACCGAACATTTTAAAAATAAGTCCACGTTCTACATAGTATCTCTACAAAGTTCAAGCGTATATTTCGGTATTTTCAAGGTCCTAGCCATATTCTCCAACCTAAGTGTTTTATTACAGAGCATTTTACCTTGGGATAGCCTCCTATATAACAGTCCCGATCTATTTAAATTATAAATGCTGGTCAATATTTGGATACAGACTCCATGTGAAAGCCCATCCCATCGTATAGGCATTTCTTGTATCTATTGTAGAACATTTTACCATGGCATAGCCCTCATATGCATCGATGCATTTTAATTATAAATGCTCGTCGATATATGGATGTAGACCTCATGTAAAGGTCCATTCCCTTTTTTATTCATTATGGTGGTTCTGGGTGCATTTTCCAGCGGACGTGACTATATTTTCGCATTAAAAAATTGCTGGATATGACATTTTAGGTTGGTAAAAAACTTTTTCGTGAAAATTTTTCAACATAAGTCCATATTGATATATAATCCACATACAAAGGTCACCCTACATTTTCGGTCCAAAGTCCTATCCCAATTTTACAACCTGGGTGTCTGTAGTTTTGTATTTCGAATTCTTGTGGCATCAATTTATTCTTTCCTAAAAGTCCTGATCGATTTTAGGTATTTAAGATATCCATGTTTATGGTGTACGGTATTACAGTTTCGGATAGGCCGAAATTAGTAAATCGACTAATATTTTAAAAATTTCTCCAATAAAATAATATACTTTTTCAAATTAATTTCTCTCCCAGTGTTATTTGGGTTATAGGGTAAATATGAATTCCCAGTTATTGTGCATTGTCATAACCTCAAATCAGACAATTTATAGAACAATTACATTACATACACACACACGTATACATGCATACCTATCTAGGTGCTTATTACTCCACCCATGCCCATTGATAATTCGTTTGCTGTGAATGCAAAAAATTTGCATTGCCGGAGCATTTACGTGATGATTTTACTCAGTCACGACCTTAATTATAGAGGCGCACAGACAGACATACACCCATATGAATATAGACAATTGCACATTTTCATTTGTATGAGGTATATGTATGTAAGGATGTCTATGTTAATGTAATCACAATATTGTTGATAGACAAATGTGATGGTTTTTTTCTGCTGCTGCAAAAAGGAAACTAGATAATTTTTCAAACTATTCCAGAATAAGTGGATCAAATTATGCTTCAACTTTGGATTTCTCGTCATTCTGAAGAAGAAAAAAACTGTACAACATCAGAACATAGGGCATAGATAATTTTGTTGCCTCCTCGGAATGAACCTACCTATGATTAAGAAGAGATGGAGCAGATGCAGGGAAGATGTGTCTATTTCTACTTTTGGTTTCGTGTTCCCCTCATCTTGTTTAGATTGTTTTTGTTGCTGTTGTTATTGTTTTTTTTTAACCAATACAGGAAATTGTTCACATTTCGCTTTGGCTTCGGGTTTGATAAACGTTTTGTAAATCATTTTGTTATTGTGCGGTTAACCAGAAAATGTGAGCCAGGAATTTGCTGATATAATTAGTTTTATTCTCTCTGCCATTACTATGATTTTTTTCTCTCTTGTGTTGTTGTTGCTCGTTTTTATCAATTAACAACTGCTCAGGTTCTGATTTCCTTTTAAACCTCATTCACGTCAAGCAGTCAGAAACTATGTAGAGAGGTTCGTAAAACAAACACATGATTTTTTATTTAATTTTTCAATTCCCATCATCAGACATCTTAAATCAACACATTTTATTTCATACCAGTAAAAACGACATTCTACATTAGAATCCAAAAACAACTACAAAAATATATCTACAATTTCAATCTTGCATCGCAATGAACTTGTGGTTAGCTACTGGTATATGGATAATAGGGTTATTGTATTCAGGAAAGATAGAAGTTTTATCCCAAAAAAAGAAAAAAATATACCTCCTCATAAAGGTAGGATTTTTTTGTTATAAAGAAAATATTCCTCAGAATATTGAGTTCGATTTTTTTTTTCAATGTAACAAAAATACCTCCAATTGAAGGTCCGAATTTTTTTATATAATATA
Organism: Musca vetustissima; assembly: GCF_032173495.1. Taxonomy (NCBI): domain Eukaryota; kingdom Metazoa; phylum Arthropoda; class Insecta; order Diptera; family Muscidae; genus Musca; species Musca vetustissima. The sequence goes on along the minus strand of NW_026877284.1, from coordinate 115,781 downwards.
ATTTAGTCTATAGAATAAATCTCAGAACTGATAGCGTTTGATTTTTTCTATAAAAAAGTTTCTATAAACAGAGATCTGATTTTCTCTATAGAAAAAAAATACCTCAGAACTGAGGTCTTTGTATTTTTTCTATAGAAAAATACCTCAGAACTGAGGTCTTTGGATTTTTTCTATAGAAAAAATACCTCAGAACTGAGGTCTTTGAATTTTTTCTATAGAAAAAATACCTCAGAACTGAGGTCTTTGGATTTTTTCTATAGAAAAATACCTCAAAACTGAGGTCTTTGGATTTTTTCTATAGAAAAAATACCTCAGAACTGAGGTTTTTGGATTTTTTCTATAGAAAAATACCTTAGAACTGAGGTTTTTGGATTTTTTCTATAGAAAAAATACTTCAGAACTGAGGTTTTTGGATTTTTTCTATAGAAAAAATACCTCAGAAAAAACCCAAAGACCTCAGTTCTGTGGTATTTTTTCTATAGAAAAAATCCAAAGACATCAGTTCTGGGTATTTTTTCTAAAGAAAAAACCCAAAGACCTCAGTTCTGGGTATTTTTTCTATAGAAAAAACCCAAAGACCTCAGTTCTGAGGTATTTTTTCTATAAAAAAATACATCAGATGAACTGTGGTCTTTGAATTAAAAAAAAAAAACTCAGATGAACTGAGGTCTATTTATTTTTTTCTATAGAAAAAATGCCTACTTAATTGAGGCCTGATTGTTTTCCTATAGAAAAAATGCCTCATTAAATGAGGCCTGATTTTTTTCTATAGAAAAAAATTTCTATAGAAAAAAATGCTTCAGATGAACTGAGGTCTATTGATTTTTTCTATAGAACTGAGGTCGAGATTTTTTCTATAAAAAATACCTTAGAACTGAGGTCGAGATTTTTTTCCATAGAAAAAAATGCTTCAGATGAACTGAGGTCTGATTTTCTTCTATAGAAAAAAAATACTTAAGAACTGAGGTCTAATTTTTTCTTTAAACAAAAATACATCAGAACTATGATCTAATTCTTTTCTATAGAAAAAATACCTCAGAAATATAAAAAAACTGAGGTCGAGATTTTTTCTATAGAAAAAAATCCCCAGAATTCCTCGGTGGCTTTTGTGTATTACTTTTTTCCGAACACCCTATTTCGATTCCATTTAACACCGGTATAACCTTAAAAACGATTCTTTTTCCGAATAAAAAAAAATCTGCCAAGTTGTTAATATTCAAGCGGGGGTACAGGAGAAGTTGCAAAAAAAAAAATCTTAGAATGCAAACGTAAACATTTAAAAATGTTGATATATGAACCGACTGCCAGCCAGAATGTTGAAGTCTCGTCGTCGACGACGACATATCAACAAAACCAATCGTATGACGCAGCGTATTTATTTAGCATAAAAAAGTTTGTCAGTCACATTCAAATGCTAAGAGCAGGCCAACCCATACGTTGTGTGTCTGTCCGGCAATTCTCATTTCGCCTTCCTCGATGTCTTGTGTCTATTTGTCTTTACCATCCATTTGGCTATTTGACTAGAAGTCTGTCGTGATTTGAAGCCGTAATTGAGGAAGCTTTCAAGATAGCAGAGAACAGAAATAAAAAATGAAGACAAAAAACGAAGAACGCATAACCTGACTAAATCGGACGCTATTTTCGTTTTTTTTTCATTTGTCTTTCAACATCCAAAATGATGAAATAGCAATGAAACAGATAGTTCCCTGATGTTTGGTGGGGGTTGGGGGTAGGGTTTGTCATGTCTATCTGCTAATGTTATGATAGCCATAAAGATAATGACCGTAGAAGAAGCAGAAGAGATGTGTCCGGAATGAAAGTATTAGTTTATTGAAATTGGGAATGAATCATGACTTCGAGTTAATCGATACTTAATGGATTCGGATAGTGATAGCTATAGAATAAATGATAGGTTTTAATGAATTTATGGGGAAAGAAGAAACATGTTCTAAAATATGATGCAATAACAAATATTCTAATTAACTGAGGCCCCATTTTTTTCTATAGAAAAAAATACCTCAAAAGCTTTGGTCTTGTTTATGAAAAAAAACATCTAAAAACGGAGGTCTGATTTTGTATATATTTAAAATACCTCAGTTAACTGAGGCCGAATTTTTTGCTATAGAAAAAAATGTTCATTGACCCTCATAATATGAGGTCTACATTTTTTTCTGCATAAAAATACCACCGAAACCGAGTTCTGAAATAGGGAAAAAACCTCCGAAACTATAGGAAAAAAATACCTCAGAATTTCTACAAAACTAAGGTCAAACTTTTTACTATAAAACTAAAATCCCCGGCCCGAAATTTTTTGTTAGAAAAAATCTTTATTATTTAAGTCCCGATTTTTTAAATAAAATAAATTCTTCATTTACGGAAGCCCTAAGTTTTCTATAAAAAAAAACATCTCAGTTATTTTCTATAACCTTTGCTATGGAAAAAATGTCTCCTTATCCGAGCCCCATGTTTGTATAAAAAATGCCCCATACGCTGAGGTCTGATTTTTTTTTTTTTTTTGAAAAATGCCAACGGCACTGAGGTCTGATTTTTTCTATAAAAAATACCACCGGCAATGAGGTCTGATTTTTCCTATAAAAAAATATAACAGGCCCGTATTTTCTTTATATATAAAAAATACCTTTCGATTGAGCCCAATTTTTTAATTCAAAAAATGTCCCATAACTGAGGTCAGAATTTTTTCAATACAAAAAGGCTGCGTGAAATTTGGCCAATATTTTTTCTATGAAAAACAATTTTTCTTTAGAAAAAAATGCCGCAGTAGCTGAGAACCGAATTTTTTATTTATACAAAAAATGTCCCAATAACAGAGGCCTGATTTTTAGCTATAGAAATAAATGCATCATTATCCGAGGCTCTTGGATAGAAGATCTTTTTGACAAATATTACCAAGTTTCGGGGTTGGTCCAATAATACATACCCATTATGACTTACGAAAGGGTACCTAAATTTCGTTATTTGGATGATTTCAGGGTTTTCATACTTTGATATTTTGGGTTCTAATTGGAAGAAAAATCTTCCTATGGGGACTTTGGTGTACATGATCAGGTACAGCCTAATTTGAGGACTTCAGACATAGTCTCCAATAGAGATGGGTCTATTTTGATGTTTTAAGTTATTATTAGGTGACAAATCTTCATACCCTAAATTAAAACCTGTGAGCGGGGCTATATAATACCCTACACAACTTCCATGAAAATCTAACTTTCGGTGGTACTATATTCTGAGCTTGGGCAATATTTTGCGATATTTGCGCCCTCCTACAATTATTTGTCCAGATTCCCTTCACCGTGGGTTGTGTTGTGATGTTCGGCTTTCAATTGCGGCCTATAAATCGACTCGAAATAAATTCAAAAATAAGTTTTCAGTCCACTTCATCCACTTCAGGGGTATATATATACGCTATAGAATATAAATTTTGTCATTTTTCACACAAACGTCAGGGTCCATTTGACCCGCTAAATATTGACCGATCTTTATCAAAACATGCATGCTTATTCTCTGGCCCGATCCCCTTCTTCAGAAAAACCGACAAAAATAAAGTTTTTGGTCCATTTCACCCCCTAAATATTAACCGAACTTTACCAAAAAACAATAGGGCCAGAACCCATCCTACATGCAAAATTTCGTGAAGATTGGTCCATAACTGTGGCCTGTGTCGTGTTTATTATAATGGACAGACGGACGGACAAACATGTCTAGATCAACTCACCTAATCGAGATATGACGATCTGTATACTTAAAGGTGGGTCTAGGACCAATATTTCGCGAACCATTATCGGTATGTTCAAATTCCTATCTTAATTTTTCAACCTGAATGTGTGTAGTTTGGTATTTCTCTAATTGTGACATTTTATTTCAGTATCAAGATTATTGTTACATAATCTACCCACATGTCATTTACACATTTTCTATTGCGGAACTCAAACTCTGATAGAGAAACAAATCTCAGCCTACCGTCAAAAAATAGAATCAAAAAATAGAATCAATAGAATCCCCTAACTAATTGATTGAATGACAGATGTCCTCATGCCATCTGTAATAATATTTGTTATCAATTTCGATCTGAGATTCATATAGGGGTGATGGATAATGAAATTCTTATCACTTACAAAACCTCCACTCCTTTTTTATGAGGGCCATAATAGCCCTTTGTTAAATTGTTTCCATATCGAATATCAACCGAGGGTTGTAATGTCATTTCTTGCGCCGGCTTCTGCTGAGCGATCACCCTGTGAACCGTTATAGACCTCATAAAATTTCAATTTACTTTAAAAACTGATAACGGGACTAAATGGAAACACACAACAGGAGATCAATTACACCCGCACCGGAGGTAGCCTGCCAGGCAGCCAGCACACACTAAACAATGAAGATTTAAATTATCTGAAGACCTTGAACCCGACAATTGCATTGTATTCAAAAATTACTGTAATGTGCAAACATGCAACAAATTTGTTGCATGTAGCCTACACACACACACACAGAGATGCATGCAGGCAGTCATACACACACAACTGGTATGTGGTAAAGTTCAATGTTTTCTTTGGAGGAAATGATTTTTTTTCTTTATTTTTTGGTTAATATTTGAAGAAGATAATAATGAAGATGTTGGGTAAACATCACCTTAACGTCATTAGTTTTTCAATTTTGTTGGGTTGGCATGGCGGAAATGTTCGTTAGTTAGACGCCATGCACAACAACTGGTAATGATAATGACAGCCGAGGCACAATACACAACACCAACTGCAACAACAACAATCACAACAATGGTAACAGCCTTGAGTCAGGTTTTTCCACTTTCATTGCAAAAGATTTCCAGGCATTTGAACAAAAAAGACATTGAACAACAAGCAATTGCTTTTGTTGTTGTAAATTTTCTTGTCTTTCAAGTTTTACTGCTGGATGGCAGGTCGGACTGCCTGCCAAGCCGTTTGGTGATATATGGCGTATTTTGTATTTATCTATCAACACCATCATCATCACCAGCACCACCATAACATCATAAAATGAGGAGGGAGCCAGTTCCAAAAAAAAAAAAAAAATCATCACATTGTTGTTGCAGATTGAAAAGCCATACACCCAAAGCCTCAACAAATTTTTACGATGAACAACATTAAAACACTTTCTAATTTCCATGACAATCGACAAAAATGATTATTAATTCCGGATTCATAACGAAGAAGAAGACAGAAAAAAATAAAACGAACAATTTTATACAACATATTGTTGTATAACTTTATTTTTATAGTTTAGTTTTTTTTTTTTTGTTCACATCTCTGTGAAATCCATCTTTCAATACTATTAAATAACAACAACAAATTTGTAAGTTTCTTTGTTTAATTTATTGTTTTGTATTAAAGACATCATCGGGCTACTGCCTATTTTTCCATAACATGTGTTATTGTTATTACGCTCGAGGTAAAATGTTAGTAACTGAGGTATTTTTAAATAGACTCAGTAAATGAACCGTTTTCTAAAAAATATTAGCAGTTCTGAGTATGTTTCTATAAAAAATTAAAAATAGCAATTGACACAATATATAGAAAAAGATCCAAAGACCTCATTTACAACTGATGAATTTTTTTCTATAGAAAAAAATCAAAAGACCTCAGTTACAACTGAGGTATAAAAAAATCAAAGAGGGGACTCTCAATAGAAAAAAATCAAAGGCCTCAGTAAATTAGACTTGCTATTTCATTATTTCGTTTCATCATATTTTTTTCTAGAATTGGGGATGGGGTGTAGAATTTTTTTTTTCAAAATTAGTCAAATGACTAATTTAACCCAAAAATATTGAATTTCACAAAGAACAGAGTTCCATATCTATTTTTATGCATACAATAAACCGGGAATTACATGACACAAGTGGTGACCACAAAGCAAAGCGCAAATTATAGTTAGAAAAAAAAACACGTAAGCACCAATATAATGATGGGCCACAACAACAACAAACGTTAATGCAAGTAACTGCAGTCGGTCAACATTGTATGGTTTGGGGGACGGTGGCAAACAAGGAAATGGTTTTAAACCTTGTATAGAAAATTCCAAAATTTTCCAGAGATTACAGTAAAACAAGGCTAAAAGAAATAAGGTAGAAACCTATTTAGTAATAAAAAAATTGGAAATGGCATTTTTTTGGCAAAAAATACCTCTACCTAAGTTTTGTAAAGATTGGCCATGTTCCACTGTATTACAAATATCATATTTATATTTATTTGGCCTTCAGGTGACCCATCTTGGAGTTGAAACTGTTATAAACAAAAAAATATTGAAATAAAAAACAAAAATTAAATAACATGCTACAAGGTGCTATGTACATATGTATGTAAATTTAAATGGTCAAAAACCATTAAAACCCGGATAAACAATAATGGTTCGGTTATAGCTTCCAGAAATTGTTGTAAAACAAAGCCAACAAAAATAAACCCTGTTTAAAAATTCACAACCAGGCTTGAGGGTAGTAAATCAAAATTAAACAAAAAAGAGGAAAACGAATTCAAAACAAAAAAAAAACTAAAATCAGATGATGAAGAAGAAGACCACGAATAAAATAGGAAGACAACGGCGACGTAAATATAACCGGCTGCAAATACACAATTTGTTTTGACAGACAATATAGACAGACGCATATCAGAATGGACAATTTGTTGTTGTGTTTTTTGCCATCAGACACCGACGACATTAAAAATGCGTTTGAAAGGTTTCCACCAATCGATAGGGACAGCCAGCGGATGACAATGTTCGTTCGGCTCTAGGTGCTTGCTTGGCTGGCATGGCCATCTATGATGGCTAAATGCATGCATGGATGGTCAAACTTGGCATTATGTTTATTTTTTCGTTTTGTTTGATTTTTTTATGGATACAATTCAAATTTGTTTTCAATGGGTTCAAACACAAAACAAAATTGGTTGAATGGCTAGATGGTTGTCTGCTGCAACATAAAAGATTTATTTCACAATAAAAAAATTTAATTTTTTTTAATTTTATTTTTTTTTTGTTACTATCATCTGTTGTTAATCCGATACGCTTGACTGATGATGATGATAATACCATTAATGAAGTGCATATTTGTAAAGTAATGATATGAATAGATGTGTGGAATATGAAAAGTCCATAGGAACAGTGGACACAACATTAAACATAATACACACAAATACAACAACAACCAAAAATTTTCAATATCAAAATATTTGTTTCCCCGATTAATATCAGATTTAATGGTTTGTATTTTATAGATTAGTCTCAAACATTTTTTATTGTTTCATAATTTGTTATTGATATTTCCCCCTTGTGTCCCACTGTGCATTGTAATGTTAATAAAAATGTTTACTGGCGTCAAAGGTGTTACTCTCCATGAATAGAAAATATTTGTTTTTTTTTTAATGAAATGAAAGTGAATTGTGAAACGACAATAAAAACCAGTGAGCGGAGCAGTATAGTCGGACGGGGCCGACCATACGATACCCTACACTTACTTACTTGTCCAGATTCCCTTCAATGTGGGTTGTGTTGTGATGTACAAATAATTAAGTTTTCGGTCCTCTTCATCCGAAAAATATTATCTGATCATCACCTAACATATTAGGCGTTGTTCTTGACCATAACTGGAACCTCATGGAACATTTCAAAGCGATCAACGCAATATTTCCGCCCTCCAGTGTGGTAATAATGTACTAAATAATATATGAATACGTAAGCATCTGTAAATATTTAAGTGCAATCCCGCATCCGAGTACCTACGACAATATAATTGGTATCAATTTAAAGGTCAACCACTCCTCTTGGATATACTATCAACTTCTCTGGTCTATGTCCTTCAGTGGTAAATATATACGCTATAGAATACAAATTTTGTCAGTCTTCACACAAAAGTTAGGGTCCATTTGACCCGCTAAATATTGACCGATCTTTATCAAAACAGGCATGCTTATTCTTTGGCCCGATACCCTTCTCCATGCAAAAATTCGCGGTGTTTGGGCCATAATTGCGGCCCCTGGAGCGACCCGAAAAACCGACAAAAATAAAGTAATTGGTCCATTTTATCCCCTAAATATTAACCGATCTTTTCCAAAAACAATAGGGGTCTTCATTGGCCAGAACCCATCCTACATGAAAAATTTCGTGAAGATTGGTCCATAACTGTGGCCTGTATCGTTTTTACAAATTATAATGGACAACGGAAGGACGGACTGACGGCTAGCTAGTCGATATATGACGATCGGCATACGTAAAGGTGGGTCTAGGACCAATATTTCGTGGCGTTTCGAACTATTGGGGCTGCACAAAGCCATAATACCCTGACAACATAGTTGTGTAGGGTATAAAAATAATTTTGTTGTCATTTAATGAGAAGTAGCAGCTGATTTAAAAGTAATAAAAAAGTATGTGGAGATTTATTATAAGGTGTCATAAATCTTCGGTTGTAATCTCATAACACATCAGTGGAAATTGTCAAAACCATAATGAAACCAAACATTTTAAATTAAAAATATAAATGTTTTATATAAAAGATTGTAACTGAGGCCTATTGATTTTTTTCAGGTGATTTTTTCTATAGGAAAAATACCCCAGCTGTTACTTGTGTCTTTTGATTTTTCCTATAGAACAAAAAAATTCTATAAAAATACCAGTGAGCGGAGCAGTATAGTCGAACGGGGCCGACCATACGATACCCTACACAACTACCACGGAACTCGGTTGTTTATTCCGATTCCCTTCACGGTGAGTTGTGTTGTGATGCTAGCCTATATTCGACTAGAAAACACACAAAAAATTAAGTTTTCGGTCCACTTCATCCCAAAATTTTAATCAGATCATTATCGAAAATTATAGACGTTGTCTTTGACCATAATTGGAACTTTTAAAGGGATCATCGCTACATTTCCGGCCTCTAATGAAGTAATGGGTTAATGAATAATATCTGAATACGTAAGCACCTGTAAATATTTGTGTGTAACTCCCACATCCGAGTACATACGACAATGTAATTGGAGTCATTTTGAAGGTCAACCATTCCTCTTGGATACACTATCAACTTCACGGGTCTAAATGCTTCACGAGTAAATATATACGCCATGGAATATAAATTTTGTCATTTTTCACACAAAAGTCAGCTTACATTTGACCCGCTAAATAATGACCGATCTTTATCAAAGCAGGTACGCATATTCTCTGGCCCAATCCTCTTCTCCATGTAAAATTTCGAGTCATATCTATGGCCTCTAGAGCGACCAGAAAAACGGACAAAAATTAAATATTTGGTCCATACCATCCTCTAACCAGTGAGCGGAGCTGTATAGTCGGACGAGGCCGACCATACGATACCCTACACAACTACCACGGAACTCAAATTTTCTGCGGATGTGTATTCCGAGCCTGGGCAATATTTGCACCCTCTTGCCCGATTAGAGGTAAACAGCACATCTTCCTCACACCGACATATTTTTCGAATATTACGAGTATTCAGTACAGCTATTGTCCAGATTCTCTTCACCGTGGGTTGTGTTGTGATGTTCGGCTTTCATTTAGGGTCTATAGATCGACTAGAAAATAACACAAAAATCTAAGTTTTCGGTCCACTTCATTCCAAAATTATTATCTGATCATCACCGAAAATTATAGGCGTTGTCCTTGACCATAACTGGAACCTCATGGAACATTTCAAAGCGACCAGCGCTATAGTTCCGCTCTCTAGAGTGATAATGGGTTACTAAATAATATACGAATACGGAGATACCTGTAAAAAAAGGTCAACCACTCCTATTAGATATAATATAAACTTCTCGGGTCCATGTACTACGCTATAGAATAAAAATGTTGTCATTTTTCACACAAAAGTCAGGGTCAGGGAAAACAGGCATGCTTATTCTTTGGCCTGATCCCCTTCTCCATGGAAAATTTCACGATGTTCGGGCCATTATTGCGGCGTTTGGAGCGAGCGGAAAAACCGACAAAAATTTAGTATTTGGTCCATTTCATCCCCTGAATAATTATATCATATGATCCCCTAAATACAATAGGGGTCTTCATTGGCCAAACCCTTCCTACATGCAAAATTTCGTGAAGATTGGCCCAAATACCTCAGCTGTAACTGAGGACTTTTGATATTTTTTTCTATAGAAAAAATACCTCAGGTGAAGCGAGGCCTTTTTATTTTTCCATAGAAAAAATAATTCAGCTGTAACTGAGGTCTTTCGATTTTTTTCTAGAGGAAAAAAATACCTCAGAGAACTGAGGTTTTCGATTTTTTCTATAGGAAAAAATACCTCAGCTGTAACTGAGGTCTTTTGATTTTTTTTATTGAAAAAATACCTTAGTTCTTAGGTATGTTTGCTTGAATAACTTCTCCCCTCCAGAAATCGATCCAGAGAAGAGTTTATAGTACCCACTCATACGATGCTAAGTAACGTCTCTGTTTTTAAAATTGCACAATTCCTGTACTTCTTATGCTACACGAAGTGAAATACAAATTACACCTATTAACAAAATTTTGAAAGTAATTAGTTAATAATAACCTGTTAGTTTCATTGTAGCAAATTGATAACAAATTATTGAAATTATTGAAATTAATTGAGTAATTAAACAAAATTTGGCTTTCTCTCTTAAATGTTCAGGCAAATTACCTATCACATTATCTATAACAAATTTCTTGTGATATTATTTCGTACAAAAAAAAAAAAAATTTTAAATTTCAAAACCAAAACAAAAAATACTCAAAAGAAAAGAAAAACAACATGAACACTTCAGCTGTTCAACCGAAACAGCTGTAAAACTTTTCCATCAAATGTTAGATGGTTGATTTTTTTGGTTGCTGGAGGAGCGTAGCATCAGCCATCCGATTTCGACATAGACACTTTCTTTCATTTCATGTCTTTCGTTTCTTTGCTGTTTTGATTTGGCTGGAATTGGCTTTCAATGTTACGTTTTGCTGATTGTATGATCCCCTCCCTCTCTAACATTTGTGGTATTGTTGGCTGTCAGATGTTGATCTCTTGTTTGTTTGTTTTGTTTTCTTGTAGTCACACTGAAAGCAGGCAGACAAAATTGTCTTTATAGCCAATGATATCTGGCCACTAATGCTGATGTGCAGCATACACATGTTGCTGGTTGTGCTGCTGCTCTTGATGTCTTGTATTTAACAAAACAATATCTGATTTTAGCCATCTAAGTATTTTTACATGAAATGTGTTTTTAGTTAAACATACACATGCATCTATTGCACAGTGGTATGGAATTAAAAATTCTTTAATGATGTTAAATATAGTTTGTGTGTAAAATTTTTTTTGGGGTTCAGTTCTTGGTGCCATTTAAATGTTGCACAGTAAGTCTCACAGTGGAGTCTCAAAAATATGTGTAAAAAACCCACGATCATAGTTGGTGCCTTAAAAAAACAATTTACAAAATGCAACCTGCATTTGGGGTCTCAAAATTATTAAAAAAATCTACCAAATATTTTGAGACACCTAGTCTCAAAATATTTTTTTAAAATCGACTTTTCCTGATTTTGAACATCCATCTTATGGTAGAGTGTCTCAACATATATTTTTTTTTTAAATCTACATTTCCTGAATTTGAACATCCATCTCATGAACATCCTTCCATACCACTGTCCCCCTCTAAGATGAGCAACATATGCCAACATTCATAGCTTTTTGGTGTTTATTTTTCAAAACAGTTTTTGAATTTTTTTTTACTTCTTTTATATTTACACTATTTTTTATAAGCTTTTTATTTCTTGGGGACTTCAACGGCAAAGTCTTTGCCAAATAGAAAAAAAAATATCCCAAGATTTGTTCGAAAACGGCCAACAAAATTTCATTAACATTTCCTATGTAAATGTGAGGTGTGAAAAATGTGTGAAAGTTTTGTGTGTTTTTATGGAGTTTATTTTGAAGGTGTGTGTGTGTCTGTGTGTTGTTTTATCTTTTAACATTTCCTTTTTCCATGATAATTTTAGATTGCATTTCAGCTGCTGCTGCCGTTGTTGTCCGCCTGTCTCACCCCAAAAGAACGCCCTCAATTTTGTAGCTTCAGAAACATTTGGTGTGTTTGTTATTTTTTTCCTAGACAAAATATCAATCACTTTCATTGTTGGCTGGGATTATTCATAATATATCTTGTACGTATTGTGTCATTTTTATTGGAGGATGGCTAATCAATGTGTAAGATAGGGGGAGGGGAGTTTTTTTTAAATACCCAAAATACTCGGTATACTGGAGAAATACGCGAATGGTTTCACATTTCCATAAGGGGAAAACACAGGCCTGTGTTTTTGGATCTCCTTATAAAAAACTATCAATAAAACTACCGACTATAGGTTTTGGGATACCAAATAATTATGTGGATTCTTTAAGGCACCAAAATAGACGTGTTTTTTTAATATTTTTGAGAATTTATTTAAAAAGATTTTTTAAGGCACCCAATATAGGGGTAGATTTAAAAAATATATATTATCAAGACACCCAATATAGGGGTAGATTTTTAAAAATTATTTTAAGGTACCAATGTAAGGGTGGATTTTTTAGAAAAATTGTTAAAATTAATTTTTAAGGTAACCAATATAGGCGTAGATTTAAAAAATATATATTTTTTAGGCACCAAATATAGGCGTGGGATTTTTTTGGAAATATTTTTAAGGCACCCAAAGTGGTGGATTTTAAGGCGTTGATTTTTAAACTATTTTTTAAAAGACACAATTAGGCGTGGATTTTTTAAAAATATTTTCAAGGCACCCAATAAAGGGGTAGATTTTAAGGCGTTGATTTTTAATCAATTTTTAAGGGCCACAATTAGGCGTGGACTTCTTAAGGCGATGACTTCTTAAAAATATCTTTTAAGGCACCCAATATAGGTGAGGATTTTTTTAAACATTTTTAAGGCCCTAATAAAGGTAAGGCTTTTTATACCCTACACAACTATGTCGTCAGTGTATTATAGCTTTGTGCAGCCCCAAAAGTTTGTAACGCCGCGAAATATTGGTCCTAGACCCATTTTCAAGTATACCGATCGTCATATCTCGACTAGCTGAGTCGATGTAGACATGTGTGTTCGTCCGTCCGTCTGTCCATTACAATTTGTAAACACGATACAGGCCACAGTTATGGACCAATTTTCAAGAAATTTTGCATGTAGGATGGGTTTTTGCCAATGAAGAACCCTATTGTTTTTGGTAAAGATCGGTTAATATTTAAAGGATGGTAAGGACCAAAAACTTTATTTTTGTCGTTTTTTCCGGTCGCTCCAGAGGCCGCAACTACGGCCCAAACATCATAATTTTACATGGAGAAGCGGATCGGGCCAAAGAATAAGCGTGCCTCTTTTGATAAAGATCGGTCAATAGTTTGCGGGTCAAATGGACCCTGACTTTTGTGTGAAAAATTACAAAATTTGTATTCTATATACCACCAAATGACATAGAAGTTGAATATATATCCAAGAGGAGTGGTTGGCCTTTAAATTGATACCAATTACGTTGTCGTATGTACTCGGATGTGGTAGTTACACTGAAATATTCACAGGTGCTTACGTATTCAAATATTATTTAGTAACCCATTACCCCCCTAGAAAGCGAAAATATAGCACTGATCGCTTTGAAATTTTCCATGTGGATCCAGGTATGGTCAAGGACAACACCTGTAATTTTCGGTGGTGATCAGACAATAATATTGGGATAAAGTGGACCGAAAACTTAATTTTTGTGGGTTTTTTCGAGTCGATCTATAGGCCACAATTGAAATCCGAACATAACAACACAACCCACTGTGAAAGTAAAGAGAGTGCAAATATTGCCCAAGATCAGAATATAGAACCACACAAAATTAGACTTTCGTGAACATTGTGTAGGGTATCATATGGTCGGCCCCGTCCAACTATACTGCTCCGCTCACTGATTTTAAAATATTTTTTAAGGCATCCAATATAGGCGTTAAGTTTTTTTATAAATATTTTTTTATGTAACCCAAAGTAGGCGTGGACTTTTTAAAAAATATTTTTTAAGGTACCCAATATAGGTGTGGATTTGAAAAAAAATTAGGCACCCAATATAGGGGCGAATTATTTTTGTATACCCCCACCATAGTATGGAGGGTATATTAATTTTGTCATGCTGTTTGTCATAGAAATATTCATTTCCGACCCTATAAAGTATATATATATTCTTGATCAGGATAAAATTCTAAGACTATCTAACCATGTCCGTCCGTCTGTTGTAATCACGCTATCTTGTGAAGGAATTGAGATAGGATGCTGCATAGGGTTGTCTTTTGTCTGCAGGCAGGTCAAGTTCGAAGATGGGGTATATCGGTCCACGATTAGGCATAGCTCCAGGTATATCTAACTTTTTCAGGTAACACCCATATAGCGGTACCACCTAATTTTCAGTATTTTGGGGGTTTTGATCGTATTTTTTCACCGAATTGGTGATTTTATATTTTGAGTTCTTAATAGGTTCCAAATCTCTTCACAAAAAAGTGAATATGGGTTAAATTTTTCGGGTAGTCCTAATATAAGGGTATCCCCAACTTTCGGTATTTTGGGTTTCTTGAGCGCGTTTTTCAACCGAATTCGTTGCAATTTGGTATTTTATAGTCGTATATAGTAACAAATTTCCCTACCAAAAATTAATAATATTCGCATTTTTACTTGTTGAAAAATATTTCTAAAGGCACTTAATATAGGCCGGGAATTTTTAAAAAATATTTTTTATGGCACGCAATACTGGTTTCGATTTTTTAAAAACATTTAACGCACCCAATATAGGACACCCAATACTGGTTTGGATTTTTTAAAAATATTTTTTAACCAATATAGGCGTAGATTTTTTCAAAATATTTTTTAAGGCACCCAATTTAGACGTGAATAAAAAAATATTTTTAAAGCACCCAATATAGGCGTGGATAAAAAAATATTTTTTAAGGCACCTAATATAGGCGTGGATAAAAAAAGTCCAGTATAGGCGTGGATATTTTTTTTTGGACACCCAATATAGGCATGTCTGCAGTTTCGTATTTTGATTTCTCTTGGCAGCAATTTATCATAGAAAGGTCCAGACCCAGATTTTAGTTATTTATTGAATGTCCACCTCATTCGGTCCACATGAACTTAATAACTTGAACTTTTTTAATTTTTTGTTTATGTTTATATTTTTGCCTCTGATTTGCAATGTCCGACTTTAACTTCCTTTTACGAAAATTTGTGTTGTTCATAGGTTGTAAATTTTGTGTTAAAACAAGCCTAACTAACAGATTTGCGTAACTTGTTTAATAGTTAGAAAAAAAAACACACACGACAGCTTTAATGGGTATACTGCCCCGCGGTATTTTTTATGGTAATTTTGGAATAGTTGTTTTTTTGACAGGGGGAAGTTATAAAAATACGTAAGACTTTGTTTTAATATGTACTTATAAAATACAATCAACGTTTGAGCTTTTTATTCGGAGACGTTAAAAATGTGTAAATTATTATTTTATAACTATACTTATAATTGTGGTTTAGTTAAGTTTTACAAATGGTGTTTGGGTGGGAAAAATTGGATTATAAAAAATATAAAACAATCTAGAAAAATTGGGTGTTAAATGGATATACGATAATATTATTTCCCACGACCTCCTGAGAAGGGAAAGTGAGAAATTCTAATCGGCCTGGCTGGCCTTTTGGTACCCTCCACTATGAAGTGGACATTAAAACTACCTAAAATCGATCGGGACATTTATATGGGGACTATACTATGGTAAATTACTCAGGCTGGAAAATTATGCTGGGACCCTAAACATATCGGGTATAGTTATTTCGTCAAAAAATGTCACTCTTTCTAGGATCCCTATCGAATATTTTGATGATTTGCAAAGAAAATTTCACACCACTATAATTTTGAACGAAATCCTCATTTCATTGATAAAAAACAAAATTTCGTGTTCTTCCTCTTACTCACACAAATGACCTCCTTTGGATTCAGTACAAAAAATCCACAATGAATCACCCATTTCTCCTTGTTCTCCATACCGCTGAGCATGGAAAGTGTCCCATTATTGCACACTCAAAAAAAGTGTCATATTTCATCGCAAATTCCATTAAAAGGGGAGAAATAAACACTTTCTCAGAATTGAATCATTTGGGTCACGATAATAAATTCGCTGACCATAAGAACAGGTCTAAGGGAATTTACAAAACCAAAGAAACCGAATAAAAAAATACAAAAACAAAAAATAAGTAAAGAATCCCCCACTTACTTCGCATACCAACCTCCTTGGCTAAGTCTTTAAAGTTGTTTAAGCCAATATTTTTTGTGTTTCATTTCCTTTTTAGCATCTTTGCTAAAATGCAACACCAACAACAACATTGATTTTAAAATTCACCAGATGCTTGATTTGTTGCAAAATATGCATGCCAAGGAGACGATAATAATGTTCTGCTACTCTGTATTTAAAATAATCGCAATGAAGACGAACGATGGTGGTCATGATGACGTTGGTGAGAAGGATGATTATGATGCTGCTGCTGAAGATGCTAATGTTGTGTTTTCCCCCAGACCGACCCCTATTTTTGGCATACAATGTTTAGCCATATGCCTGCTGGCTTGATTGTTTTGGCATACAGTCATCGTAGTCCATCAGTTGGATGGCTTGGCTTAGTTGGATGCCTGCTTGGCATACAGCCTATAATCATACTGGCAAAGTGTTGGAAGGCAAAAATATGCACTAAGACAAATTTTGGATTAAAAACTGAACTTCTTATAACCTCCACGGTGAAGTGAAACATCTAAAATCGATCGGAACTTTTATAATCCCCATACAAAAGTCACACGACATTTTCGGCATGTTCAAGGTTCTAGATAGGCTAATACAACGAAATACCTAACTACAATCACCAAATTTATAAACGTATGTATGGATATTATAAAAGTTCGGATTGATTTTATATATTTTGAATGTACACTTTATCGTGGAATTTATAAAAAATTCAACCTATCTCCTTTAAATTAAAAAAAGAATGTGACTTTAAATTTCTTCTCCTCTTAAGAAAATGTTCTGCGAAGATTTTATTTATCACCCAATATCGCCGAATGGCAAATTTACTTCCACTAACGCTAAAATATCGCCACTTCGGTTGGAAAATGTACCTAGTACCATCTGAATACCTATAAAATGTCAGGATCTATATGAATGATCGGCCGATATTTATAATTTCTGCTAGGGAAATTTGGCGCCCAATTAGAACCCAAAATATAAAATTAGAGCAACTTCGCTTGAAAAGCGTGACCAAAACCCTTAACATTGATTATTTGGAATCTGGGCAAGGACGATGTTCTATCCAATGAGAAATGTACCCAAACTACCCACAATACCGTATCATTATATGGGGAGTACCCCAAATGTTCGACCAATATTGAAAAATTGTTGTAGGAAGATTTGGACCTACAAATTCTGAAATTAGGAGGTATCGTTATATGGGGAAGTTTTGTCATCCAATGATATAAAATAAGAGCTGATTCTAATTGCCTAAAATGTCGAACTTTGAGAGGTTCCGTTATTTGGGAGCTATCCTAAACACCAATTCTGTTGAAACACTCCTATATTGGGTGACTTAAATAATATTTTAAAAAAATGGTGCTTTAAAAAATAACCAATTGTGGTGCTTCAAGACCCGTTTTGAAATCATGGAACTATGAATATTAGCCTGACCAAAATAGCACTCAACTACGCGGCTCTTCGAAGGCGATTCAAAGGTGGTTTGTGAAATAAGCACTTTGAGAAAACGGTCACCTGCTTCTTTGGCAAAACTGGTCACGCAGCGATTTTTCGCTTGAGTATCATATGAGGTCAATTTTGGCGGGTATACCACAATGTGTTTCCCTGAAGACTTGGGAGAAATTTGAAAAACGCACATGGAATTAATGGTTATCCTGGCTTGGCTCAGACCTGGCACCCAATTATTGTTTTATTCCCGCTTACATAGAAAAAATGACTATGCAGCGATTTTCTATGCCAGAAGCTGGAGCGTTAAAAAAATAAGTTTGGAGTTAAAAAAAATATGTTGGAGTGAAAAGTGGGAATCGGCAGTTGGTTGGGTGCTTGAGAAATTTTGTAAATTATGCTGAAGAATGTTCGCATTTTCATAATTAGGACAAAAATATATATCTAAAAGACCTCGTATTTAGAAGTTTTGAAAATTTTCCACACCCAAAAACTCCTAAAAAAATATTTAAATTTTTTTAAGTGTAACCCATTTCAGTCCCAATTTTTGTTTTTGTTCCATTGCAATGCATTCACCCTGCACCTTTTGTGCCAATACAATAAAAAACAACAGCAACAACAAAGAACGAAAATTTGCTACTGTATCTCCACTACATCATTCCGACCAAAAGAAGAAAAACATGCAATGAGTAAGCTTGTAATGCAGGCGAATATTTGTTCCATGATTCCCTGTTTTCCGTTTACAGGAAGCACACAGGCTTTCTTCTTGCATTTTTTTGCCTTGCCACAAAGTGATGTTCACCTCTATTCAATACATGGCACTTGTACACAAAAGGAATATACACAAAAAATTGACAGGGGCGTGGGCAATAATTTTTAGAGAAGGAAAAAATTCTCCGGAAGTTTGGATATATATTGGAATTTATCAATAAATATTTCGTTTAGGGTCTTATGAAAACTATTCTTCTCAGAGGGTATGGAGCCTGGATTGCGTTGGGTTAAAGAAAAAGAAATAAAATTTCACAAATTTGTATATTACCGAATTCCCAGACGAAGAGGATTCTTAGAGCCCAGGAGAAGTATGACCTTCATGGGTAATTTGATCTTGTTGTAAAAAGTCGTTTGAGAAAAATATTTCCTACAAAGTGTCCTTAGATATGAATCAGAGAGGATATGTATCCTAGATTCCGTCAAGAGAGAACGAAAAAGGAATTAAGATCCACAAATTTTTATGTTTCAAGAAGAGGCCTCTTAGTTCCCAAGAAGAGGCCTCTTAGTTCCCAAAAGCAATATGTCCTTAAAATTAAATTGATGAACGTTTATAAAAAGTCGATTGATATAAATATATCCCACGAACTTTCCTTAAATATGACTCACAGGCTGTAAGGAATCTGAATTCACTTCAAGTATTCAATTAAATTTTTGGCACCCCTTCTGGGATTTAATCCTAACTCCACCCCTGGAAACTCGTGCTATTCCATATATTTTTTTTTGTTTTTGCCATTTTACATCTCTGGACTATGGAGGACTTCTGTGAGTGTGTACCCTGTTGCAGTTATATTTTTGCCACAACTAAAATGGACAGAATGCAACAGCAACTACAAAAAACAGGGAAAGAACTTTAGGAGGAGAAGAAAAAAAAACAAAACGAAACATCAACTGATGTTTGACTGACAGTTTGAGTTCATTTTTATTGTGGAAGGAAAAAACAACAACAACAAAAAAGGAAGAAATATAGGGACTCATTTTATAATCATGATGATGAAGAAGAACAAGATGATAATGATGTTGGTGTTAGTTGGTGCACGTTGTTGATAATTGCCATCATCATGATGATGATTTCCATAATCATCATCATGAACAACATCATCTGGGTGATTCATTAAAGAAACTGCAATAAAATCAACAACACAAAACACCCTGCCTTTAAAAAAACGACGAAATAGGGAAGGAAGACTACTGCCATCTAAAATGGACCAAAAGGAACTTAGACGCCTTTGTTCTGGCTAGCATCCATCCATCCACCTTTCGCTAAATGTAAGTGGTGCCACACCGTGGCATACACATGCACGCACTCACATAAGAAAACAGAAACTGAGAGAAGGAGCAGCATTGGATGGATACACGCACAATGGTCCAATACGAAGACATCTTTGTGTTACATTGTTGATGGTTAGATGGTGCGGTGGATGGGTAGACAGACTCCTTTTGAAATGTGACCTCTTTTTTCTCCTTTGAATAAACTACAACATAAGGAGTTTAGTTATTTAAATATCTCTTTTTTGCAGCTGCACTAGATACCAGACCCATCTATACAATTTGATTAGAATATCTAATAGAGAGGGACTCAATTTGAATAAAAGGGAAAATAGATAAATACATACAAACGAATCACTCAGTCACACACAGAAAAAAACAGGTGACATGAATTCCAATATCAATCAATATAAATAGGCAATTGATAGAGGGAGAGGAAGAGTGATGTATAGGATGTATTTTCTAGGATACATGCGAGGGTGCACCTTTTGGAGAATTAATTCTGTTAAAAAGGGAATAATGAGAAAACAGATGGCGTTAAATATCCTTGCTGGGCTTAATACAGGTCCGTTTTTTGCATGTTTTCATAGTGATTTATAGACGTGGATTTTTAAAGATATTTTCAGAGGGTTTAATAGGCGTGGTTTTTTTAAATATTTTTTGAGGACTAAATATAGTCGTGGATTTTTTAAAATATTTTTTTGACTAAATATTGGCGTGGTCTAAATATAGGCCTGGATTTTCTAAAATAGTTTTTGAGGTCTAAAAATAGGCCTGGATTTTTTAAAATAGTTTTTGAGTCTAAATATAGACGTGGATTTCTTAAAAAATATTTTTTGAGGACTAAATATTGGCATGGATTTTTATACCCTACTCAACTATGTTGTCAGTGTATTATAGCTTTGTGCACCCCCAAAAGTTGTAACGCCGCGAAATATTGGTCCTAGACCCACCTATAAGTATACCTATCGTCATATCTTGACTGTTCATTATAATTTGAAAACACGATACAGGCCACAGTTATGGACCAATCTTCACGAAAATTGGCCAATGAAGACCTCTATTGTTTTTGGTAAACCAAATACTAATTTTTTGTCGATTTTTCTGGTCGCTCCAGAGGCTGCAATTATGGCCCGAAATTTTACATGGATAAGGGGATCGGGCCAAATAATAAGCATGCCTGTTTTGATAAAGTTTAGTCAATATTTAGCGGGTCAAATAGACCCTGTCGTTTGTGTGAAAAATTACAAAATTTGTATTCTATGGCGTATATATTTGCCCCTGAAGGACCTACACCCGAGAATGGTTGACCTTTAAACTGATACCAATTATATGATCGTATGTACTCAGATGTGGGAGTTACACTTAAATATTTACGGGTGCTTACGTACTGAGATACTATTTAGTAACCCACTAGAGATGGAAATATAGCGCCGATCGCTTTGAAATTTTTATTGAGATTTTAGTTATGGTCAAGGACAACGCTTATAATTGTCGGTGATAATTTTGGTATGAAGTGGACCGAAAACTAAATTTTTGTGTTTTTTTTTCGAGCCGATCTATAGGCCACAATTGAAAGTCCAATATCACAACATAACCCACGGTAAAAAGAATCTGGACAAGTACAGCCCTCGTCTACTGAATATTAGAAATATTTGTTGACATCTAGTCGGTCAAGAGGGTGCAAATATCGCGAATTATTGCCTAAGCTCATAATATAGAACCACAGAAAGTTACATTTTCGTGGGTATCATATTGTCGGCCCCGTCCGACTATACTGCTCCGCTCGCTGGGTTTAAAATATTTTTTAGGGCTAAAAATAGGTGTGGATTTTTTAGGACTAAATATTGGCGTGGATTTTTTTTTAAATTTATTTTTTTGAGGACAAGGGTTAAATATAGGCCTGGATTTTCTTTTAAATATATTTTTTTGACGAAAAGGGAAAAATATAGGCTTGGATTTTTTTAAATATATTTTTTGACGAAAAGGGCTAAATATAGGCGTGGATTTTTTAAATATATTTTTTTGAGGACAAAATATTCATAGGCGTTTTTATACTGCATATTAGCAAGGCCGAATCGAAGTAATTTTTTTATGTTCAAATAGTTTCCCTCTCTCTCCCTCTCTTCCTCTTGTCTGCCTAATAAAATCCATTCAACAAATATTACCATTGGTCTGCCTTGTTTTTATGTTATTAATCAAACTTCTTAAAACTTTACCAAACAAGAATCCCGCATTTTATTCCTCCCACAATTTCGGGGTTCCCACACCCTTTCATGTTTATCCAATAAATTATATGAAACAAAGCATATTAACATAGCGAATCGTTTAATACAATTAACACTAAATCTGTCCAATAAATTATGAGTTTATGATGAGAAGATATATATGGGTCAGGTCAACCCCCAAAAAGTCATATTGAGTAATGTGGTCGATGGGAAGTTGTGGTATGTTGTAATATTGACAGGCATAATAACCACCCCTTCTCAACACTCAACACAACCCCTATGTAAAAATAAAAAAACTTTTTTTGATGAATATTGATGGTCACAAGAAATAGAAGATGATGTTAGAGGGCATATCATAGTATGCATTTGAATACTATGTGATTTGAATGCGGAAAAGGCATTTGAATATTGGAAAACAATAAAAAATGTTAACAAATGGAAAAAATTTATAGTTGTCAGTAAGTCGTGGTTGGTTTTATGTTTACACATCACATTTGCAAATTGTAGGGGCTATGAATGCTAAAGAAATCATATATCTCCCTTAACCAATAGTTTTTTGAAAAAATATGTAAACCTTTTAAGAATACTCATTAAAATATAAAATTCAGAGCCTCGATGAGCCATCGAAAAATAAAAGGCATTCAAAAATATGCATTCAAAATATGTCTATCATAAAAATACATCCTTGTGGTACTAATAATAATTCTAATACAAAATTATTCATAACAAATCTACGCATAAGACTCCAATATATTTTTGAACATGATAAAAACAATAAATACGTATGACCTCAAAAATTATTATTCGAATTCTGGCGCTGTACAAATTTGCATGATAATTAAAACAAAATATAATTTTAATTTGTATTCTTATACAGTATTTTTCGGTTAATTGCACATCAAAATTTGCACAAATTTTTGTTCAATTAACCGAGAAACCAATTATCCGATACCCGCTTAATTGAATAGTTTGTTCAATTACAGAAATCACGTATAATTGGAACTGCTTATGAATAAAAAGAAATCCAATGTCAAATACAAAATACGCTTTCCCGCAGTTTTTCCTTAACAAAAATATATGTTTTCAATGAGTAGAGATCCCACCTAGTCTTTTTCACATATTATGATAATATGTATATAAACCAGTAAGAAAAGTAGTAAAGTCGGACGGGGCCGACTATATGATATCCTTCACCATGAAATTGTATGAACTAAAATATCTAAATATGAATCGACTTAGATCATAAACTAATTTAGACTAATTTATGCACGATTTGTTCCTAATGGACCTATTTTGGGTCCTATTTAAAATCGGACGAAACTATATGGGAGCTATATCTAAATTTGGACGGATTTCAACAAAACTTGACACGCGCTTGGCTAAACTATTTTAAGTACGTTGTGCAAAATTTTGTGTTTGAGTCTTTGGTGCTCCATTTTTTTTAGTCGGAAGAAAATATTTATGGGAGCTATATCAAAATCCGAACAGGTTTCAGCAAAACCTGACACATATTATGTTGCACAAACTTTAGTACGTTGGAAACTTTACACACATCATTCTAGACTCAATTCACTACGCTAAGTCAAATTTCGTGCAAAATTAAAATTAAATCGGCAAAAATATATGGGAGCTATATGTAAATCTGAACCGATTTTCACAAAACTTAACATACATAATTTTTGAAACAATTCAGTACGCTATGCCAAATGCTGTGCAAATCAAAATATATATAGGTACTTTGGTACATCATTTACGTTAAATCGGTCGAACGTACATATAGGAGCTATATCTAAATCTGAACCGATTTTCACGAAACTTAACAAACATCGTTCTAGGGATCTATGCCACATTTCGTGCAAATCGTATATAGGGACTTTGGTACACAATTTACATTAAATCGGTCAAACATATATATGGGAGCTATATCTAAATCTGAAGCGATTTTCAAGAAAATTTATACACAACATTCTAGTCTCAATTCAGTACGCTAGGCCAAACTTCGTGCAAATCGAAATATATATATAGGGCCTTTGGTACACCATTTACATTAAATCGGTCGAAAATATATATAGGAGCTATATCGAAATCTGAACAGATTTTTACGAAAATGTATACACATCATTCTAGACTCAATTTAGTACGCTACGCCAAATTTCGTGCAAATCGGAAGATATATAGGGACTTTGGTACACCATTTACATGAAATCGGACGAAAATATATATGGGAGCTATATCTAAATCGTATCCGATTTTCTCGAAACTTGACACACGTCATTGTTGCGTCAATTCAGTACTCTATGCCAAATCTCGTGCAAATCGAAATATATATATATAGGGACTTGGTGTCCCATTTAACATAAATCGGACGAAAATATATATAGGAGATATATCTAAATCTGAACCGATTTTCAAGAAATTTTAGACACATCATTCTAGACTCAATTCAGTACGCTATGCCAAATTTCGTTCGAATCGAAAGATTTTAGGAACTTTGGTTCACCATTTACCTGAAATCGGACGAAATTATATATGGGAGCTATATCTAAATCTGAACCGATTTTTCTCAATTTCAATGGGGTTCGTTCTTGGGCCAATCCAATTCGGATCATAAATGCGACCTGTACTTTGTCTACAATTTAACATGGACAGACAGACAAATGAACGGACTGACGGACGGACATTCATAAATCGACTTAGAAAGTGATTCTATGCATATTCTCAAAAGGAACAATGTGTCTATCTCGTTTCCTTTTGCCTGTTACAAACATATGCACAAAGACATAATACCCTGACAGATTACTTTTCCAATTATTATTTTGCAATTAACCGGTGTAAAGTAAAGGGAAATTTGTTATTGATGACATGAATTTTGAACCAATTAAGCGGAAAAATCAATTAACAGGGTTTAATTATCCGAGGAAATTTACATGTGTTTTCATATGCAATATTTTTTGCCCTATCATGTGGTGCAATTAAGCGCAGAAACCAATTAACCGTAGGGTCAATTAACCGAAAAATACTGTAATTCAACATTAAGAGAAAATATAATTTCAATTTATATTCTCATATTTAATTTTCTAGCTGTTCTAGTTGTCTAATTTTATTAAAAAAATTATCGAAACTTGTTATACCACTCAACAGGTTTTCTTTCAATTTACTTTACTTTATACTAAAGTCAAGTAGCCAGAAAACTGTTCTGTGATATTCTGAACTTGTAATATTTTACTTTTTTTTAAATCGGAAACTAGTACTTTTGGTATATAGAACTATTTTAGACAATTAACACAGTTTTACGTTTTTTATTAATTTTGCTTAGATTTTTTAGGACATTGTGAATTTTGCATTAAAATTTTGAGTTATCTCAGAACTTTTGTATGTGTAAATTTTTTATGCCATTTTTAAGGTATTTTACAAACTAGAAGAAAGTAGAATCTTTAAAAATATTTTTCCAATGACAATTAGAAGCTCAAAACGCTGTATTAGTGTGATTGTTTTAAATATTTCCAAGCACTAGAAGACAAAGGATTTTTTCAAGGAACAAAACGAACATTTCTAGAAATATTTTTGAATATTTTGAAAATATTTTTGAAGCATAAATTTTGACAAAATATTTTTGGAATTACAATAGGAGCCATAAGCGTAAGATTTTTAAAAAATATTTTTGGAAGGACTATTGGAGTCATGAACGTTGATTTGTAAAGAATGACTATCAGGGCCATAAGCTTAGGGTTTAGGTTAAAAAAACATTGGAAGGACTATTAGAGCCATAAGAGTGCATTTTTAAAGACAATTTTTTGGAGGACTGTTGGGGCCATAAGCGCAGATTTTTAAAGACTACTTTTTCAGGGATTATCAGAGTCATAAGCATAGATTTTTACAGAGTATATTTTGAGAATACTATCGGAGTCAAAAGAGTAGATTTTCAAAGAATATTTTTGGAAGTAATATCGGAGTCATAAGAGCAGCAACGTACACAGGATTTCAATTCGGGGGGGCCCGGCCGTACAAAATGAAAAAATTCGCTGTTGCAAACATAAATTTACTGTGAAAAAAATTCATTTCGCCCCCCCCCCCCCTGCGTACGTCCCTGCATAAGAGTATAATTTTAAAGAATATTTTTGGAATGACTATCAGGGTCGTAAAATCTTTGTTTAAGTGACCATAGACTGGCATTTTTCACAATCAAATGGCAAATTGTTAGAGAAAATTTTCGGAAGTATTGTCGGAACGTAAACGTGAATTTTTAAAGAATATGTTATCAAGGTTAAAAAATATGTCAAGATCTGCCTTGTCAATGACTTGGATTTTTTTTTTAATAATAATAAAAATAACCAGTGAGCGGAGCAGTATAGTCGAACGGGGCCGACCATACGATACCCTACACAACTACCACGAACTCTAACTTTCTGAGGATGTTTATTCCGAGTCTGAGTAATATTTCGTGATATTTGCCCCCTCTTGTCCGATTAGTGGTCAACAACACCTCTTCCTTACTTTTTTTCGAATATTCAGTACAGTCCTTCTAATTACTTGTCCAGATTACCTTCACGGTGGGTTGGGTTGTGATTTTAGGATTATTCTCTACTCGAAAACACACAAAAAATTATGTTTTCGGTCCATTTCATCCCAAAATTTTAATCTGATCATCACCGAAAATTGTAGGCGTTGTTCTTGACCATAACTGGAACTTCATGAAAAATGTGGTAATGGAATACTAAATAATATCTGAATACGTAAGCACATGTAAATATTTGACTGTAACTCCCACATCTGAGTAGATACATCACTACATTTGGTATCGATTTAAAGGCCAACCACTCCTCTTGGATGTGCTATCAACTCCTCGGGTCTACATCCTCCAGGAGTAAATATATATGCCATAGAATACAAATTTTGTCATTTTTCACACAAAAGTCAGGGTCCATTTGACCCGCTAAATATTGACCGATCTTTATCAAAACATGCATGCTTATTCTTTGGCCGGATTCCCTTCTCCATGCAAAAATTCGCGGTGTTTGGGCCATAGTTTCGGCCTCTGGAGCGACCAGAAAACCCGAAAAAAATAATGTTTTTGGTCCATTTCATCCCCTAAATATTAACCGATCTTTTCCAAAAACAATAGGGGTCTTCATTGGCCAGAACCCATCCTACATGCAAAATTTCGTGAAGATTGGTCCATAACTGTGGCCTGTATCGTGTTTACAAATTATAATGGACAGACGGACGGACGGACACACATGTCTAGATCGACTCAGCTAGTCGAGATATTACGATCGGTATACTTAAAGGTGGGTCTAGGACCAATATTTCGCGGCGTTATAAACATTTGGGGCTGCACAAAGCTATAATACCCTGACAACATAGTTGTGTAGGGTATAAAAAGGGTAAATTTTGAAGACTGAAAAATTAAAAAAAAAAATGTCAAGACCTATTAGGTCATTGACTTAGATTTTTTTTACGATATTTTTTACAATGTCTATCAGACAATTTTTGGGAAGATATTTGATAGACTGTCACCACTAAAGGAATTTTCAGCATCATTTGTCAATGTCTATCAGACCATCGGTTATGAATTAATATAAAGGTAGGTATATAGAACCATAGGTTTGAATTTTCTTATAAATATTTTTTCAAGGTGTATCTGAGCTATACTCTGGGCTTTGGAATTTTTCTTAGGTGTAGATTTCATTATAAAAGTTTAATTTTGTTCAAGCTCTTTTCACAGTTATGTAATTGTTAGTTTTCAATGTATGTATTTTTCTGAAGCTTAGATTTTTTTCTCATGGTGTATCAAACCATATAAATTTTCTCAAATTGTTTGTGGTACCTAGACCGTAGATCTTTTGAAGCATAAATTTAGAATTAAGGTCTGAGAATAGTTATTTTACTATAGAAGGCCAACGAGGCCTTCTGTGTATAGGAGACCTATGAGTTCTTCAATATGAGGTATTCTATGGAAAGAACACCTTTTAGGTTATCTATTTACAGAAGAGCTATGAGATATTCAGTGTATAGATGGTCAATGAGAAATTCTGTGGGTTCAAAAAATGTTGTATAGGTTTCAACAGACACCTTGTGTCTATGGGAAGGAAATCTATGAGGTCTTCTGTGGATAAAAGGCATATGAGATCTTATACTGTGACATTGTCTATGAAAATAATACATCTGAGGTTTTTTATGAAGAAAATATCTATCATGTAGATGATCTATGGGGTCCTATACTGTTAGGTGAGGTATTTTATTAATAGATGAGGTCTTCTATTGATATATGTGGTCTTTTATGGATAGACGACCCGTGATATCTTCTACGTTCACCAGATATTTTTGTTTAAAACATTTTCTCATTTGTATCAAACCATAGGATTTTTTAAGTTTTTTTATGATACCTAGACCGTAATTTTTTTGAAGAATATATTTGGAATTAAGGTCTGAGCGTGGTACCTAGACCGTAGATCTTTTGAAGAATATGTTTGGAATTGATGTCAGAGTGAAGTTATTTTACTACAGAACACCATGAGGTCTCCTATGTATAGAAAGCCTATGTATGAGGTGTTCAATATATAGAGGTCATATGAGATATTCTATGGAAACAACACCTTTGAGGTTTTCTATATAAATTAGAGATTGGAGGTATTCTGTGGATATAAGGTCAATGAAATTTTCTAGGTTGCACTCGGCATCTTGTGAACTAATTTCTATATAATGACGTCGTCTATGAAAAAAAGACCTATAAGCTCATCTATGGGGAAAAACCTATGAGGTCTCCTATGGATAAAATACATATGAGGTCTTATCGTGTAATGTCCTATAAGCTCTTCTATGAGAAGAATGCATATAAGATCTCCTATGGATAACAGGCATATGAGGTCTTATCCTAAGATGTCTTTTATTAAAAGATGGACACTGAGGTCTATGAATTCTATGGATAGAAGATCTATGAGGTCTAATATTAATAGATGATAGATGTCGTGTTATATTCCCAGATAAGTGTTCTACTGATAGACCATCCATGGGGCCTTCTACGGATAAAAAACCTATGAGGTCTTCTATTGATAGACGACTCATTAAGTCTTCTTTGGAGAAACGATTTTTGAGGTCTTCTATGGATGACCTATGCGGTTTTCAGTGGATGTAAGATTAATTAGGTATTTTATGTTTATGAGACCTATAAGGTATTCTAGGGTTATATAGCCAAGGTGGTATTCTATAATTTAACGAATTCTTCTAGTTTTTTCCAGACATCTTCCATCTTTGAACTTTTTTTTTAATTTTTCCCAACTTTTACCCTCCTAGAGGTCGCACCACTTAGTCTACCTTACAAAATAGAAATAAATAAAAAAAAATGTGTTTTGTTCCGACTTACCTTCATTAACATGGCCACTCTTTGGTAGCGTTTCAGTTGTTGTTGCTGCCGTTGGAAAATTATTCATTTTTGCACTCATGGAAAAACTGGATGTCAACGAAAAAAACAATAACAAAAAACGACGACGACAGTCACCTTTTTACAAAGTGCCACAGTCACACTACTAATGCACAATGGGCGCTTATAAACACACACGACGAGCGACTCAACGAGAGATTAAAACAGGTTCAAAATAATAATGACAACAACAAAAAACAATAGCAACAAAGTGAACGAACACAAAACCCGATTAAGACAATAAAAGAGTTATGTGTGTTTCGAAGTACGTCGACGAACTGCTCCGTTTGACGATCGCTGTTGCAAATTCTCAAGAAACTGGTTGATGAGAAATTAGGCGGCGATACCACCACTTAGGGTGCAAGAGCAGGGTATGTGGTCGCGTCAAGGACGATAACAAAAAACTAGAAGGAAATTTGCAGCTGTCGTCGTTGATGAAATTTGTCGGACTATTGTTGTTGTTGCTCCTAAGAATGTTGATAACCTGGGGAGTTTGTCATCCAAATAGTGGTAATGGTGGCGGTGGTGGTTGGCTCACGAAAAAATAGTTATTGTTGTCGTTTTTTGGCACTCTGAGATTGTTGTTGTTGTCAAACCTGTATTTCTGTTGTTTGTTTTGATTTTTTGTTGTCGCTGACAAAATATTGAGATATTGGATATCTTGTGGCTGGCGAAGTTTGTTATTGTTTTTCGTTCGGTTCGTTTTTTTCTGGGTTCTGTTTTGATTCTCGAGGTTTGGTTTTTTCTTCTTTTTTTTATTGGGGAGCGGTATTGAATTTTTCAATACTTGTTGAAATATATGAATGGATGGAAAAAATGTACCGTAATTTTGTTTGGCCAAAATAGGAAAAAAATGTTTATGTGTATGTTGTTTATTCCTTGAACTTTTCTCAATTATGGTCTGTGGTTGCGGATGGATGCCTGGAACTGTGTGTTTATGTTGCTTCTATGCGGCTAAGCCAAGAAGAGAAGTAGTAGCATTTCACAGAGAGCTCAATTATCTGTATCTGTGAGAATGTGTAATGCGAATGTCTGTATGTATGCGGTTAGTTAACAGGCCGGTCGGTTGGGTCGTTGCAGGATGAAAGGGGTTTGGGCCACAAGAAAAATATGTATCAGCTATTCCGCTACCCTGGTCAATGGACGTACATATATCTTAAAAACTTGTCAATGGTATTTCATCACAGCAGCAGCAACAAAAAATAAAAATTGTGGTATTTTTTTCCTCTTGTGGTTTCAAAAAGGGGGAACTGCAGCTGAGTTGTTCTGTTTTGCTGAAGTGGCTGATAATAATTGTGATTTCATGCCCGTTTTGTCACAAAACCTGGAAACATTTGTTCGAAATTCTCGTAATGTTTAATCACTTCCAATACAAATGGCCTTTCGTAATTTTTCAGCAGCTACTGGGTAAGGGGCTTCTCATTAAAGCGTATAGCTGGCTGGCTGGTTGGTCGGCTGTCTGGAGATGAGCTATTATTGATTGGTTATTCCATACAGGCGGCTGCACTTTTGTTATGCTTCATTTATCAGGCGTTATGCACCAACAACAACACACACGAAAATTATGCTTCGTTACGGTGATTTTCACAAAATACACTTTCAACCCTTAGTTAAGAATTTTTTGAAAATTTTTATTTTCACTTTAAAGAACAAAAAATCATTAGCACGTATTTTGGAATTTGCTTTAAAATTCTCACTTATATTTTTTCTATTTTAATATTTTTTTACTTCTATTTATTTTCAATATTTCTGTTAAAATTCTTCAACGCTTTCTTTTAACTATTTTTTCAATAATTTTAATTTATCCACTTTTATTTTTAATTTCGTACCGTATTATCGTACTACCGTCATTCCGTTATTATATCTCGAATAATAATTATTATTTGTATTTATTTATTTTTCTTTTTTCAATTTCTTTCTTCTTCTCCGCTCACGTACGTTTGCATGCTTTCGCTGCTCATTGAAAACAAAATCGGCATTTGAGCTAAGACCGCAATTTGCCGCTGCAACAAGACAACACACATATCTGTGTTTGTTTGCACACACATAAGCAAATGTGTGTTGAGAGAGAGGGAGAGAGAGAACAAAAGTATCTCTCAGATACATTTTATTCTGTAAACATATATCTCAATATTAGTGTTGCCAATTCCTTGGGAGGAAAAAACGCTAAAATGTTTACTTTCTGTAATTTCTACCTGGGGTGTGTTGAAAATGTACCCAAAACATGGATAGGCAATTCGAGAAAAATAGCGAAGTATTCCCATGGGCAATTGCGTTATTTTCGCTTTGAACAAAACCTGGCCGAATTGTGGGAACTACACCTTTGAAAAAATGTCTCATTTCCCCACACGTAAATCGATATTTTATTAAAACCACAAACTGTTTTATATATCCTACACATCAAAGATGTGAGGGAATTATAAGTGGTCCTGGCCCCAGGAGAGAAAATTAGTGTGTAAAAAGCCGCCTAAACGGTCTGCACTCTGACTTTCCCTGTCTAGACCCTCCTTTTAGTATACCGATTATTATATCTCGTATCATTCTAGTTGTATGTACCTCTGTCCATAATAATTGGTAATCGAAGTGTACATCGCTTTTGTGAAGCAATTGTCACAAAATTATACATGTATGCTCGACGCCTAAAGATGACAGATATATATTTAGTGGATCTAAAGGGATTACCCCCGTACTTTGTGTGTTGTTTCCCCCGCAACTAGCCTGTCATGTCCACCAGCCTGTCCATGTTAAATTGTAAACAAAGTAAGGTCGTATTTACGATCCGAATAAAATGAAATTTGGCACAGCCAATTAATTTGGTTTAAGGACGAGCTCTATATACAGTTGCGGTCAAAATAATAGCAGCGTAACCTATAACCAATAGTTGGAAAACGAAGAAATACGTTGGGATCGGACGATTCCAAAATAGTTTTATATGGTGATAATGGATCCTGACAGTATGTGAGACGTCTACAGAACAAAATTTACGATCCCTAAAACAATCAAAGATGGTGGAGCACTTTTGAATCTTTGAGCGTGTTTCTAGTACTGCAGATTTGGACCAAGATATTGGTTTCAATATTCAATTTATGCCGCTCAATGCTGGAAAGTATTATGGTGCTATATGCAGAATATGAAATACATATGAAATATACCCGATTGGCACATAATTTGCCAAAACAGACTGATGTAAGTATAGCCTAACGTGTGTCATATTTTGTTAAAATCGGTTCAAAATTGGTACAAAATTTTGTTAAACATACCAAAGTTAGTATAGACTAACCTGTTGAAATCGGTTCAAATTTTGACTTCGAGTGTCCGACTGAGATTTTGCACTGTGGGCTGAGCATACCGAATAGCGATTGTCAAGTTTGCTTTATATCGATATAAATATTCCAATTTCATGTCAGTGGTCCTTTAAAAATGTGTCGTCTATTATGATGCATCTGTTGAATATACCCAAAATGGTGAAGGGTATCATATAGTCAGTCCAGACCGATTTTACTACTTTTACCGGTTTTGTCAGTTTTTTTTTGTAGTTCCAAAGGTCATAATTATGACCCAAACATGACAAAATTTTACTAGCGGATCAATGATTAGTAAATATTTATTTATGTCAACCTTTGAAAACCTTTGTGTTGATGTTAGAGGACGAAAATGGGAGACACACCAAGATTTGTAAATATGTCACATATTCCAAAATGGTTCAAGAGAATACTAATTTCTCGAAAATTTGACATGCTTGGTATTCAAATCCGAATAAAGTAAAACTTCAGTGGTAGTAGTATAGTATGGTCAGATATATTTAAAACCAGCACATCTACATATGCTGTAAGGGTGTTATAGCTTTGTGCGGCCCCACGAGCTTGTAAAGCCGCGAAATATTGGTCTAGACCCAAGTTTTAGTATACCGATCGTCACGTGTCAACTAACTGAGTTGATCTAGACATGTGTGTTCGTCTGTCCGTGTGTCCATTATAACTTGTAAACACAGACCACAGTTATGGAACAACCGTCATGTAATTTTGAATGCAGGACCGGTTGTGGCCAATGATGAACCCTATTGTTTTTGGCAATGATCCGTTAATATTTAGGGTATGAAATGGACCGTTCTATATACTACAATTATGACCCAAACACCACGAAATTTTACGTGGAGAAGGGGAATGAGCCAAAGAATATGCTTGACTGTTTTTATGTAGATCGATCAATATTCAGTATGTCAAATGGACCAAGACCAAGTTGGGGAGCAGTTCACCTTTAAATTGGTAGCATTTATGCTGAAGTATGAAATACAATTCGGAAAAATATACCTGGGTCGAGAGGGTGTAAATATCGAAAAATATCATCCAAGCATGTAGTTGTGTAGGGTATGATATGGTCGGCACCGTCCGAATATACACCCTCGCTCACTACTTTTATTAAAAATAAACCAGTGAGCGGTGCAGTATAGTCGGACGGGGCCAACCATACGATACCCTACACAACTACCACTGAACTCTATCTTTCTGCGGATTTTTATTCCGAGCCTGGGTAATATTTCGTGATAGTTGCACTCTCTTGCCCGATTAAAGGTCAACATCACCTCTTCCTTATACTGACACTTCATCCCAAAATTATTATCTGATCATCACCGTTGTTCTTGACCATAACTGGAACCTCATGGAACATTTCAAAGCGATCAGCTCTATATTTCCGCCCTTTAGTGTGGTAATGGTTTACTAAACAATATCTGAATACGTAAGCACCTGTAAATATTTACGTGTAACTCCCACATCCAAGTACATACTACAATATACTTGGTATCAATTTAAAGGCCAACCACCCCTCTTGGACATACTATCAACTTGTCGGCTTTATGTCCTTCAGGAGTAAATATATAAGCTATATATAATACAAATTTTGTAATTTTTCACACAAATCTGACCGATCTTTTTCAAAACAAGCTTGCTTATTCTTTGGCCCAATCCCCTTCTTCATGTACAATTTCGCGATGTTCGGACCATAATTGCGGCCTCTGGAGCGAACAGAAAAACCGACAAAAATTAAGTATTTGGTCCATATCATCCCCTAAATATTAACCGATCTTTACCAAAAACAATAGGGGTCTTCATTGGCCAGAACCCATCCTACATGCAAAATTTCGTGAAGACTGGTCCATAACTGTGGTCTGTATCGTGTTTAGAAATTATAATGGACAGACGGACAGACGGACGGACACACATGTCTAGATCGACTCAGCTAGTCGAGATATGACGATAGGTATACTTATAGGTGGTGTACTTAAGGTTTTACGCTGCTATGTACCCAAATTTTAAGAGCATTTATTTTAGCTCAACAAAAAATTATTATATGCATTTATCGTTTTTTAAGCCCTATAAATCGTGCAAATTCAGATGTGCATATAAACATTTAATACTGTAGAATAATCATTGGGTGGAAAATACCATTTACCAAAAGTGGAAAATATTGGTCCACGTTTTGGGGTACCTGTCAATATTCGGTAGTTGGGACATATTCCCAAGTAGAAAATATTGGCCCACGTTTCGGGTTTCCTGTCATTATTTGGTATTTTCAATGGATAAAAATCTTTCAACGAAAAATGATTACTATTGGTCCAAATTTTAAAGTAGCCCCCTTGTTATATATACATATACTATAGTTCTCACTGGGAGGCGAATTTTTCTTACTAAACATTACCAACATATTAATAATTAATCAAGTTTTTTTTTTCAAAATAAAATCACATAAAATCACATTGTTGGCATCACTAACTGCAAATATTGTCAATATATCTCACAGATACACAAAGAGAGAATATTAAATACGGTAGCCAGATAAAGTTTGAAAACCAATAACAACAGTTTGAAAATCATTGCCTGCCTTCGTAGGGATTTCCATATTATAAATATTGGAATTTCGTTATAAATTGTGGAAGGAAATCCCCATATAAACCATGGTTAATACGCAATTACATCCTCTTCAGATTCAGGTAGAATTTTGTGGCTACAACCAATGCAACATTAATTAGATGAAATTTCCATGGGCCAATTCCAAAGAAATGTTACCAATAGGATTTTTCGAAAGTAAATTTTAAATATGGTACGTGTAAAAGGAAAAACAAATATTGACTATGGCAATGAACCCCTATATTACTACTGCTCTCTTACCACCAATTTAATTCTTATTTTTATCTTTAAGTAAATTGTGGTAATTTGTGTCAAAATAAACACATTTATTTTTCGTCATGAAAAACATAATATGTTCTCGGGAGAATGTAAACATACCAAAGTTAGTATAGACTAACCTGTTGAAATCGGTTCAAATTTTGACTTCGAGTGTCCGACTGAGATTTTGCACTGTGGGCTGAGCATACCGAATAGCGATTGTCAAGTTTGCTTTATATCGATATAAATATTCCAATTTCATGTCAGTGGTCCTTTAAAAATGTGTCGTCTATTATGATGCATCTGTTGAATATACCCAAAATGGTGAAGGGTATCATATAGTCAGTCCAGACCGATTTTACTACTTTTACCGGTTTTGTCAGTTTTTTTTTGTAGTTCCAAAGGTCATAATTATGACCCAAACATGACAAAATTTTACTAGCGGATCAATGATTAGTAAATATTTATTTATGTCAACCTTTGAAAACCTTTGTGTTGATGTTAGAGGACGAAAATGGGAGACACACCAAGATTTGTAAATATGTCACATATTCCAAAATGGTTCAAGAGAATACTAATTTCTCGAAAATTTGACATGCTTGGTATTCAAATCCGAATAAAGTAAAACTTCAGTGGTAGTAGTATAGTATGGTCAGATATATTTAAAACCAGCACATCTACATATGCTGTAAGGGTGTTATAGCTTTGTGCGGCCCCACGAGCTTGTAAAGCCGCGAAATATTGGTCTAGACCCAAGTTTTAGTATACCGATCGTCACGTGTCAACTAACTGAGTTGATCTAGACATGTGTGTTCGTCTGTCCGTGTGTCCATTATAACTTGTAAACACAGACCACAGTTATGGAACAACCGTCATGTAATTTTGAATGCAGGACCGGTTGTGGCCAATGATGAACCCTATTGTTTTTGGCAATGATCCGTTAATATTTAGGGTATGAAATGGACCGTTCTATATACTTGTCGGCTTTATGTCCTTCAGGAGTAAATATATAAGCTATATATAATACAAATTTTTTAATTTCTCACACAAATCTGACCGATCTTTTTCAAAACAAGCATGCTTATTCTTTGGCCCAATCCCCTTCTTCATGTACAATTTCGCGATGTTCGGACCATAATTGCGGCCTGTAGAGCGAACAGAAAAACCGACAAAAATTAGGTATTTGGTCCATATCATCCCCTAAATATTAACCGATCTTTACCAAAAACAATAGGGGTCTTCATTGACCAGAACCAATCCTACATGCAAAATTTCGTGAAGATTGGTCCATAACTGTGGTCTGTATCGTGTTTAGAAATTATAATGGACAGACGGACGGACACACATGTCTAGATCGACTCAGCTAGTCGAGATATGACGATAGGTATACTTAAAGGTGGTATACTTAAGGTTTTACGCTGCTATGTACCCAAATTTTAAGAGCATTTATTTTAGCTCAACAAAAAATTATTATATGCATTTATCGTTTTTTAAGCCCTATAAATCGTGCAAATTCAGATGTGCATATAAACATTTAATACTGTAGAATAATCATTGGGTGGAAAATACCTTTTACCAAAAGTGGAAAATATTGGTCCACGTATTGGGGTACCTGTCAATATTCGGTAGTTGGGACACATTTTCCAAGTAGAAAATATTGGTCCACGTTTCGGGTTTCCTGACATTATTCGGTATTTTCAATGGATAAAAATCTTTCAACGAAAAATGATTACTATTGGTCCAAATTTTAAAGTAGCCCCCTTGTTATATATACATATACTATAGTTCTCACTGGGAGGCAAATTTTTCTTACTAAACATTACCAACATATTAATAATTAATCAAGTATTTTTTTTTTTTTTTCAAAATAAAATCACATAATATCACATTGTTGGCATCACTAACTGCAAATATTACCAATGTATCTCAAAGAAACGCAAAGAGAGAACATTTAATACGGTAGCCAGATAAAGTTTGAAAACCAATAACAACAGTTTGAAAATCATTGCCTTCCTTCGTAGGGATTTCCATATTATAATTATTGGGATTTCGTTATAAATTGTGGAAGGAAATCCCCCATATAAACCATGGTTAATACGCTATTACATCCTCTTCAGATTCAGGTAGAATTTTGTGGCTACAACCAATGCAACATTAATTAGATGAAATTTCCATGGGCCAATTCCAAAGAAATGTTACCAATAGGATTTTTCGAAAGTAAATTTTAAATATGGTACGTGTAAAAGGAAAAACAAATATTGACTATGGCAATGAACCCCTATATTACTACTGCTCTCTTACCACCAATTTAATTCTTATTTTTATCTTTAAGTAAATTGTGGTAATTTGTGTCAAAATAAACACATTTATTATTCGTCATGAAAAACATAATATGTTCTCGGGAGAATGTAAATAAAAACAAATAAACCCGAAGTAAAGTAGTCGCAATACCCTTAAAATATATAAATATGGGTAGTAGCGTTATATCATTTGTTGCATGACCGGCATAAATCAAAAATCTTTCAAATTGCCTACCACCTTATACAGAGCAGAGGAAATTCTATAGTTCCTAATCGAAGTGTATAAAAGATTTTTTTACACAATATGAAGTCTGTTATCATTAACCCCAAAGTCCCGATTTTTGATTTTTGACGGTTTTTCAGCAAATTAGTGATATGAAAACTTTTAGATCTCGTTATTTGAAGATGGATTTTAATATCCTAAATTAAGATTAAGATATTTGAATAATCAAATCAGTCAAATGCAGGGGATGGCATGTACTTTCAAATACAATCAACAACAAATAAAAACCAAATCGGATACTTCCTCCACACCATATGAAATATGAACATGAAGTGCCCTTCGGAAAATAGCTTGTTTACAACAGATTAACAATATTGTTATTTTTCGTAGGTAAATTTGATATTCAGTGAGAACCCAGAGTATCAAATTACAGATAATTCGATACGTGTAAAATCAGTAATAATACCTATAATCAGAGGTATCGTGTTATATAAAACCGTAAAAATATATAATTAGAGTCATTTCGGTAATTGGTGTTAAACAGGAGTCAGAAGATTTCATAACCAATGAGAACCCAAAATACCAAATATGTCGTATAACCTGAAATATGGATCGTTATTGAGAATATTTGTAGTGCAATTTCTACGTACGTATCCAAAATACCGAATTTTTTATACAAATACCAGTAATGTTTTTGCAATAGCTTCACCTTGAATATTGCGATCAAATTTGGCCAAGCTAACTCTTTCGACTCAAGGTGTTTAAATTCCTGGGAGTATAGATTGTCGGATGTATTTAAATGTAACCCCATTTTAAAATGAACATATCCTAAACAGTGATAGTTCGGCCAAGTTCATAATTTGTTTAAAATGTTATTAGGTGATGCCAAATTTATGTATAATAAAATTATCAAAGTCACAAACCAGGTTTTTCGTAGTCAATGCTACACGGTATAGATGTCGCTTCGGCATAATGATAATTACAAGAGAACTAGGGGAAGCGAGAAGACGTTTTTGTAGAAATCTACTTAGTTACATCTATACTAATAAAAGATTAAAGTGATTGAGTGACTGATTGATTTAACGATTCATCAACGCCCAGACGAAACAGCTGAAGTTAGAATCTTAAAATTTTGGATTTTTGGAAATTCGTAAAACGGTACGAAAAGTACTAAATGTGATACCATTTGTATTTTGTGAAGCGGTGGAGCTAGAACTCTGAAATTCGGACTGGTGATCGTCGATGGAGTGTAGGATAGGTGTACCAAAGGGTTTTTAGAAATTCGAACTATAACTATCCGAAAAGTACTAAATTTGGTACACTTCTGTAGCATGTGAAGGAATAGCGCTAAAAACTTGAAAATTGGAGTGTGAATTGAGGTTGAGAAGTAGGGTTATTTAAGGAGATGGTTTTGAAAGTGTGTGCGCATGTTTTGGAGGTACAAATCGAGCTGGAATCCAGAAATTTGAAATTAACATTACCGTCGGATTGTAGGAATGGGATATGTACGTAGTTTTGGAATTTTTTTACTGATGTGTACGAAATGTATTAAATCTATACTATAATTGGTACAATTTAGATTTGGGTGAACCGATAGAGCGAAAACAATGAAATTTGGAGTCAGGATCACTGTTGGGAGTAACATCGAGGTATGTAGGAAGTTTTAAAAATTGTTACTAATGTGTACTAAATTTGGAACAATTTAAATTGTAGGTGAAACGATAGAGTTGGAATCCTAAATTTTTGATTTTGGATCACTGTGGAAGTGTAGGATTGGGGTATGTAGGACGTTTTGGAAATTGGTACTACTATGCACTAAATTTGGTACAATTTGAATTGCGGGTGAACCGATGGAGTTGGAATCCTGAAACTTGGATTTAGGATCACTGTGGGGGTTGGGTTAAGTAGGACGTTTTGGAAATGTGAATTGTGGGCGAACCGATAGTGTTGAAATCCTGAAACTTGATTTAGGATCAATGTGGGGGTTTAGGTTAAGTAGGAAGTATTGGAAATTCGTACTACTGTGTACTAAATTTGGTACAATGTGAATTGTGGGCATATGCTAGAAAGGTATAAATAACTAGTAAAAAGTCATTAGCTGCGGCCGGCCCGAATTTTTGTGACACTCATAATGACGTGGATATTATAAATGCCTAGAAACGACCAACTCTTTTATATGGGGGCAATATAATGGCAAATTGTTAGTAAAGTAAAAAATTTGTTATATCGCGAAGATATTTTATGATGGTAAAGGGTATTTAAAATTTCAATGCATTTCCAAGAAAACAAAACCTGTTATTAAATTCTTTTTAAATTAAATTTACAGGTTTGTAAAATGTTGACCCTTTGTGAGGGAGGTACCAGAGGGAGAGGACCGACGTGTCGGACCTTCGAACTTGATATATGTTGGTAAGCATATTACAATGTATAAAGTTTTGATGAAATTGTAAATTTTTTTATACCCTACGTTTCTTTGGACCAAATCCGTTTCAGCATATATCACGTTCGAAGATGGAGAATGTCGACCCACTCCCTCTGGTACCTCCTCCACAAAATGATAAAAATTTTGCTGTAAATTTATGAGTATTCGATTTAAGCCAAACTTTATACATCCAAATACTTTTATCAAACATGCATATTCTTTGAAGATGGGACTTCTTGTCCACTTCTTCTAATAGCTCCCCCACAAAGGATCCACAGTTATGAATATTTGATATGGAGCGTGATCGAGTCTGAAGATGGGAACCATCGGTCCACTATATTTGGTTATCGGTTCACTTCATTTGGTCAACATTTTGAAAATGTGATATTCCAATAGCAATCGTATGGAATGTCCAATTGGATGCTAAATGTACACATCTTAATATTTCTTTCGGTTCTTGCCATGTTGGAACCTCAATTCTACACCTCCTCAGTGATCCTAATCAAAATTTCATGATTTCAACTATATCGCTTCACCTACAATTTAAAGTGTACCAATTTTATTACACATTAGTACAAATTTCTAAAACTTCCTACATATTTCAATCTTACACCTTAACAGTGCTCCTGACTCCAAATTTCATGATTCTAGCTCTATTGGTTCACCTAGAATAAAAATGTACCAAATTTAGTACCCATAAGTATTAATTTGTTAAACTGAATCCTGACCCTAATCCTACATCCCTACAATGATCCTAACTCAATACTTCATTGTTCCAGCTTTATCGGTTCACCCAAATCCAAATTGTACCAATTATAGTACGATTTAGTACTTTTCGTACACATAAGTAAAAATTTTTAAAACTACGTATATATCCCAATCCCACACTCCGACGGTAATGTTACTTTCAATTTTCAGGATTCCAGCTCGATTTGTACCTTCAAATCAAACTTTCCAAACTCTCCTCATATCGACCCTATTTCTCAACCTTAATTTGCATTCCAAATTTCAAGTTTTTTGCTCAATCCATTCACATACGAAATTGTACCAAATTTAGTAATTAATCAGTACTTTTCGAATACTTATAGTTTGAATTTCCAAAAAGCCCTTTTCTACATCTATTCTACACTCCATCAGTGACCCTCAATCTTTCCCCACAAAATGTCAACAATTTTAATATTTGTTAGTCCTATATCAAAAAATGGAATTTTATCAAAAATTTGCTAC
Source organism: Musca vetustissima (assembly GCF_032173495.1). Taxonomy (NCBI): domain Eukaryota; kingdom Metazoa; phylum Arthropoda; class Insecta; order Diptera; family Muscidae; genus Musca; species Musca vetustissima. The sequence goes on along the minus strand of NW_026877284.1, from coordinate 74,049 downwards.
TTGAAATATTTTTACTAATCTAGATCAAGTTCGAGACCATCTTCGAATCTTTGATACAAAAATATACCTCAAATAAAGCTACCTTCTCAAACCATAGGCTGAGGGGATATATCTTTCGACAATACCGACTTATACATTCTTATTTGTTTTACACAAAAATTGGTTGAGAGCCTGCCCAAAAACTACCAAAATACCGAAGTACCGATACATATATGTAGGCTACCACAGTGTACCTATATTTACAATTATTATACCCTTCACCACACTGTGGTACAGGGTATTATGTCTTTGTGCATATGTTTGTAACAGGCAAAAATACACGAGATAGACACATGGTTCCTTTTGAGAATGTGCATAGAATCACTTTCTAAGTCGATTTATGCATGTCCGTCCTTCCGTCTGTCTGTTGATGTTAAATTGTAAACAAAGTACAGATCGCATTTTTAATCCGATTTGGCTGAAATTTGGTACAGCTCATTTATTTGGCCCAAGGACGAACCTTATTAAAATTGGGAAAAATCGGTTCAGATTTAGATATAGCTCCCATATATATTTTTGTCCGATTTTTGGTAAATGGCTTAGGGTACTGAATTGAGTCTAAGATGATGAATGGTGAGTTTCGGGAAAATCGGTTCAGATTTAGATATAGCTCCCATATATTTTTTTGTCCGATTTTTGGTAAATGGTGCACCAAAGACCCTGAAAATCTTTCGATTTGCACGAATTTTGGCATAGCGTACTGAATTATGTCCAGAATGATGTGTGCCAAGTTTCGAGAAAATCGGTTCAGATTTAGATACAGCTCCCATATATATTTTCGTCCGATTTAATGTAAATGGTGTACCAAAGTCCCTATATATCTTTCGATTTGTACGAAATTTGGTACAGCGTAATGAATTAGGTCTAGAATGATGTGTGTCAAGTTTCCTGAAAATCGGTTCAGATTTAGATATAGCTCCCATACATATTTTTGTCCGATTTAAGGTAAATGGTGTACCAAAGTCCCTATATATCATTCGATTTGTACGAAATTTGGCATAGGGTACTGAATTGAGTCTAAAATGATGAATGGTGAGTTTCGGGAAAATCGGTTCAGATTTAGATATAGCTCCCATATATATTTTTGTCCGATTTTTGGTAAATGGTGCACCAAAGGCCCTGAAAATCTTTCGATTTGCACGAATTTTGGCATAGCGTACTGAATTATGTCCAGAATGATGCGTGCCAAGTTTCGAGAAAATCGGTTCAGATTTAGATATAGCTCCCATATATATTTGTGTCCGATTTTTGGTAAATGGTGCACCAAAGACCCTGAAAATCTTTCGATTTGCACGAATTTTGGCATAGCGTACTGAATTATGTCCAGAATGATGTGTGCCAAGTTTCGAGAAAATCGGTTCAGATTTAGATATAGCTCCCATATATAGTTTCGTCCGATTTAAGGTAAATGGTGCACCAAAGTCCCTATATATCTTTCGATTTGTACGAAATTTGGTACAGCGTAATGAATTAGGTCTAGAATGATGTGTGTCAAATTTCCTGAAAATCTGTTCAGATTTGGATATAGCTCCCATATATATTTTCGTCCGATTTAAGGTAAATGGTGTACCAAAGTCCCTATATATCATTCGATTTGTACGAAATTTGGCATAGGGTACTGAATTGAGTCTAAAATGATGAATGGTGAGTTTCGGGAAAATCGGTTCAGATTTAGATATAGCTCCCATATATATTTTTGTCCGATTTTTGGTAAATGGTGCACCAAAGACCCTGAAAATCTTTCGATTTGCACGAATTTTGGCATAGCGTACTGAATTATGTCCAGAATGATGTGTGCCAAGTTTCGAGAAAATCGGTTCAGATTTAGATATAGCTCCCATATATATTTGTGTCCGATTTTTGGTAAATGGTGCACCAAAGACCCTGAAAATCTTTCGATTTGCACGAATTTTGGCATAGCGTACTGAATTATGTCCAGAATGATGTGTGCCAAGTTTAGAGAAAATCGGTTCAGATTTAGATATAGCTCCCATATATATTTTCGTCCGATTTAATGTAAATGGTGTACCAAAGTCCCTATATATCTTTCGATTTGTACGAAATTTGGTACAGCGTAATGAATTAGGTCTAGAATGATGTGTGTCAAGTTTCCTGAAAATCGGTTCAGATTTGGATATAGCTCCCATATATATTTTCGTCCGATTTAAGGTAAATGGTGTACCAAAGTCCCTATATATCATTCGATTTGTACGAAATTTGGCATAGGGTACTGAATTGAGTCTAGAATGATGATTGGTGAGTTTCGGGAAAATCGGTTTAGATTTCGACATACCTCCCATAAATATTTTCGTCCGATTTTATGTATATGGTGCGCCAAGGTCCCTATATATCCCTCGAAATTTGGCATAGCGTACTGAATTAAGTCTAGATGTATGTTCATTTTCGTGAAAATCGGTTCAGATTTAGATATAGCTCCCACATATAATTATATTTTTAACTACGCGGCGCGTTTTCCATAAATTTTCCCCACGTTACGCAGACGACTTTAAATCTGGCCGAATGAAATTAAATTTATCATAGGTTGCAGGTTCGAGGGAACATTGACACGAATTGTAAGGATACATATGTACAATATACCCAAAGTGGTGAAGGGTATCATATAGTCGGCCCAGTCCGACTTTACTTCTTTCCTTACTGGTTTTAATTAAAAAATTTCCAAAACAACCGGCCTTCTTTCGGGTATTTAAACATTTTCCTGTAAATTTGAAAATGTCGGCTATGAGATCAAATTTATATTTAAGGGCAACCCCCACAATACTGATTTGAATTTTTGGGGAATTAAAAAAAACATCTTTTGTTGTTGTTTTTTTGTAACTAAAGAAAAGTCCTTCTTTTCGATAGCAGACATAATTTCCGACCACTGGAACGACCGAATCCAAAAATTCCAACGATATTCGAAAGAGTACATGTTTGCCTCTGGTATGCACTATGATTATCTCTCTTATCGTCACAATAAATCGGGTACATCTTCAAGAGTTGTTGAAATGTCTACCAAAATTTTATACGGACATTCATGAATTGGTGTATGTTCGAATTAAATAGAAAATAAATTATTTTTTTTTTGAAACAGAGAGGGGGATCCCGTTAACTTTAGATCTTGGAAACCGCTGGGTTTCCAAGATTTTCTACAATGGACGGGTGGAAATTCCAACAAACCAAAACCTCTTTTAAATAATTTTTCTTCATAGTCACCCTCATTTCCTTAATCTTTACATAAATGACAATGGTTTAAATTTATGGGGACCAAACATGGGATATATAAAATTTATATATCGTCGTGATCAAGGGGACGATAAATATATATGGTAAAAATTTTAAAAAGTTTCCTGATGAGCCCCTAAACTCAACATAAGCCTTTTTAACTTCTACTTCTTTGAAATTCTATGATGATAATCGGTAGACTCTCTTAATGGGTTAAAGCCACATTTGTCTTCCCAATACAATTCTCATTGAGTAAAACAACTCACCTGAAGCCGTTAAATAACTACTCAACGTAAAACAGGTAATGAAGTGAGAAAAACGTCAACACCTAAACCACCTTCAATCTCTCTCAGTGAGAGAAGAAAAATCTCAAGTCAGTTGGAATATGAGCAGTAATGTTGTTCCGCTTATGATCGTTACGCACTGACTTGGTGACGGCGGACACCGATCTGTCAGAGATGCAGAAAGCAATGGGTGAGTTTTTTGTTTTATTAGTTTAGTGTTTAAGTGAACGTAAGGCGGTTGAGTTGTGGATATCGAGTTCGGGTAGCTTTATTTGACGAAAAAATCAACGTTCAATTTCGGAAAAAACACACACTCAAATTAAAAATAAACAAACCAGTTGTGGTTACAGTGAGAATTTCGAATTTGTTTTTACATAAACAAATAACAATAACAAATTATAATTATTTTATTTAAAAAAAGTGTTTTTTGTTCAACAAAAAATAATAAAGGCTTAAATGCGCAAAACAAGTAACAAAAAACCCCAGTGAAAACCTGTTTTCTGAGGCATTAACCGGACGGACGGACAGACACAAACACACCACTCACACACAGAGCAATGGTGAAAAGCAGCTAGCAATCCACGAACCAGCCAACCAACCGACCATTCCAACAATAACCAGAAAAATTAGCCACAAACGTTATGAACAACTAACTGGCTGGCGTCTTGGCCAACAAAACAATCTTCAGCCTACAGCAACAAAAATAACAACAACAACACCAGTTACACAAAGAAGAGTTAAAACACCAAGAACAACAACAACAGCACACGATCTGTTGAGAGTCAACGTCTACTAACAAACAACCAATTGGTAGATGAGTCATCGACAGACTTCAGACGTCAATTCAGTTGGCCAAAAAACAGTTGAACAATCAAAAGATGTTAATAAATAATTAATATAAATAAAAAAATAACAAATTTCTAATAATAACAGAATTTAATAAAAACTAAATTTCTAAATAAAAGAAAATTCGTGCCGTGAAATTGTTTCACGTTTGTGTGAAATTAAAAAAAATAACTTAAAATATTTTACTTTAAAATTCAAACACGTTTCAAAACAAAATTTTTATATAATAACAAACATTTGAAAAATCCGACACTTCCTTGTGTATCCAGACAACAAAAACAACATCAGCAACGACAACAGAAAATGTTTAATTTTAGCGCCCTAAGAACAACTGCCGCCACAATTTTAACTCTACCCGCCGCCCTCCACAAAACCGTTGACGCCATTGCAATGACAGCCGAATCAGCGGCTGGTACCGACTGTCACGGCCAATTATGCCATCCAGTGGAACAATTTTGCTCACACTTTGAAGTTACCTGTGTGAATTGTTCGTCGGCATGCGATCCGCAAGATCTTAACTATAAACCGGTGGAATGCACCCGAGAATGTGGTGGTAAGTTAGACACAGACAACTTTTTTTAATAAATATTAAATTTGTAGGTTTTCCGTTAGATAGAAGGTTTTCTATTGGGACATCTGTAGATGCCAGACATGGGTCTCTTTTAAATAGAGCGATGAATGGAAGAGCTTCTACAAACGGAATACAGATATTCGAATTTGCAAAAGTCGTCTGTAAACATTTTTTAGTGTAATGCAATAGAAAAATTACTGTAGGTTCCCTTCAGAAGCCCTTTTACATTAGAAATCCTTCATATAGATCTTGTGAACATTGAAGGTACCTCACAGTTGTTTATAAGGAACCACATTTATGAAAAAGGCTAATATCGAACGGCACCGACTATATGATGTTCTACACCAGCATATGCAAGACCTGGTTTTAAGAATCATACTGAAATCGTTGGAAATAATATTTTTTGTCTATGTATAATTCTAATCGGTAGCATTACAAATGAGATCTATATTCAAATCTGATTCTAGACTAAATTCCGTAACTTTTACTAAATTTCTTGTCCATCAGACCGATGAAATTGAACAAAAATACCTTAGAGCTGTATTTATGAAAGATTCTGATTTTCGCTAACTTCAATAGGGATTTATTTTTCAATCAAATTCAATTTCCAAAATGCATCCTTCGTCTTAATTCGACTCAAAAGGAGATTCGAAGTATAACACAGATTTTATATCAGAGTAGCCCCCTCATAAAGTTTCCACCAGAGGAGCTATGAAGGTATAGGGTGTATTAAATGTGTAATTCAGTTTACAACACCTCGAAGTCTTCTTCGAAGGCTCCATAAGGAAACACGATATGGATCACACTATCTAATACTACTCCCACGATTTTTGATATTTGATATATGTATCAATGTTATGATATAGTTCCATATACTGGCAAAGCTCCAGGTTTGATATTTGTTGCAGCTCCAAAATATTTGGTATTGGAAAATGTTTCTCACATAACGATATCGCCTGTTTTTTTGATATTTTGGGAAAATGTTCCATCTAAAGCAAAAATCGGACGGGGACAACTATATGATACCCTTCGGCACTTTGGGTATATTGTAGAGTTGGGCAATATAGTTCCTTAAGCGGCTCAATCTTGTTCTGTCCTATACGCAAAAGGAACTTTAGTTCCATAGTTCCTTTTAATTAACTCGTTCAGGAACTATGGAACTAAATGTTTCTTCTTTTTTGTTTTTTTCCTTATATGCTGTACAACGTTTAATTATTATACGGACTATTTTATTCATCAATAAATGATAGACACAACTAAATGTTACATTAACTGATTCACATATATGAGCTGGTGAAACGAAATAAACAACGTTTGCAAAAAGAACTGGAGAACATGGAACAAAAGAATGACCGGGCAAAATGGATGAACGAGAACAATGGAACGAGCATAAAATGAACTATCTGAACGACACAGCAAAAGGAACTAGGTACATAGAGGACCTATTCCAATCGTATGTTCAAAATCCTTCCGGAACGACACAGATGTATATAGAACAGACATAGCATTTTTGGAAGACCATTAAATGGATTCGGAGACAATTAAATATGTGATCTACATAGATATTTGAATAAATTTAAATCAACCCATACACATACCATCCTGAAATCTATGAAAAATTGCATGTCAATCGGGTAGACTTGGGATATTTGGCGACCATTTGTATGAAATCGAGCAAAATTATGTATGTGAACAATACGTAAATCTGGACCTATTTGAGCATTCACCATTTGGTATACTGCAAAATACAATGCGATGTCCAAAATTCTTCACGATCGGAGGAAAGTTTATTATTTGGTGCACAATTTGGTGCACTCAGACGAAAATATATTGGATTTAAATACAATACGCTATGCAACATTTCATGTAAAGCGAACAAACATTTGCCAAACCATTTGCATAAAATCGGAAGATACTATATAAGGGAGATATATCTAAATCTGAACCGATGTCAACAAAACTTAACACACTTCATTTTACACTTAATGCAATGTGCTAGACAAAATTTCGTGCAAATCGAAATCCATTTACATAAAATCGGACAAATATATATATGGGAGCGAGCTATCCTATATATATAGCGATTTCAAACTTAAGAAAAAAATCCTAGACTCAATACAGTAAACTATACCAAATTTCGTTATATAGAAACTATATATATTGGAGCTTTATCTAAATCTGAATCGATTTCAACAAAACTTCGCACACATCAATCTGTACCTACTTCATTACGCTTTGCAAAATTTTGTCGCAATCGGCCAAACATTGGGAGGTTGGTGCACCATTTAGATAAAATCAGAGGAATATATATATATATATATATATATATATATATATAAATCTGAACCGATTTTCTCCAATTTCAATAGGGTTCGTCCTTTGTACAAATAAGTGAGATGTGTCAAATTGCATCTCATTCGGATCATAAATACCTATATGTACTTTGATTACAGGAATACATGAACGGAGGAACAGACGGATATGCATATATCGACTCAGAAAGTGATTCTATGCATATTCTCAAAAGGAACCATGAGTCTATCTCGTTTCCTTTTGCCTGTTTCAAGCATATGCACAAAGACCTGTACCACAGTGTGATGAAAGTTATACACACTTTTATATAGGTCCAAGTTTTTCCGTTCGTTTTTTTGTACTTCATAGGCCGCCATATGGTGGAGTGTATATTAAATGTGTTATTCCGCATGGACCACCTCGTAGGAATCATCAAAGACCACATTAAGTATATATAGTCTTGATTATAATCTGATAATCTGAAGATTATAATCTGAAAATCTGAAGAACTCTTGAAGATATAGCCGATTTATTGTGTCAGCATCAAGTGACGGCTGAAGGGCTTCTCAAACTTTAAATGCGGTTTTCTCCAAAACATTGGTTTTGCGAATGGCGGGCACGATAACTCAAAAACTAATAACCCAATCGAGTGTGTAGCTTTCGTATGGACTAGGATAAAGCCTATCGGTGAAGATCTTCCTTATTTTTTAACTTAACTTTTGGTCAAAAATCGGCGATTTTCCAAAAATATTTTTTCCAAGGTTAATTTTAGAGCGAAGTCAATAATCCTAGTTCATATAAATAATCCCTTAAATGCCCGTCTTTTACAATGACGAAAGATATCGTAATACTTCAGATAGAGCTCTGAAAATTTGTTGGTATTTTTAAGAGTAGTTTTCAACGGAATATTTTTTATACCATTTTTTTTTTTTGAGGTTGAGACAACAACGCCGAAAATTATCCCTATATGTCTATGTACCGCCCATATAAATGCCCCACCAAATTGTTGGATATTTTCAGGGTTGTAGCCTCATTTTCTTATTTGACATTTAGAGATTTTGGAGGCTGGCATACATCTCTATTTTAGACAATTTGAATCGATTGTTAAGCGAATGGAGAATTTTGTGGGTTCCAAATTTGGCACTAATTTCGAAATGTTTGTACGCTGAGTGCTGGTAAATAAATAGGCTGACTATATATACATCTCATGATTATTTATACATCTTCGGATATGGTCTAAATTTGGTAAAAAAATATTACTTTGTGCGGAGTTGAGTTCAAACCGGACACTCAAAAAGCTTTGTATCCGATTTAAACATGTTCAAAAATGTTGACCCTTTATATGAGAGTTACTACAGGGAATGGGTCTATAAATCTCATTTTAATATTCCAAAAAAAAAAATGACAAAGATATCACGATTTGCAAAGTTTTTACTAAATCAGATTCTCCTTCTTCTTGATTCTTCGCATCATAAGATATTTATACATTTTCAAAACATGTTTTAGTAAAATATTATGTTATGCAAAGTTTGGGTCCAAACGGAATATCCTTTCCCAAGATAATTTACATTTATTTTTCAGCAAAATGTTCACCTTTTGTAGGGGAGGTAATAGAAGGAGTTGTCTGATATTCTCCATTTTCGAACACGATTTAGGGTTTAAAGAAATATTACGATGTGTAAAGTTTGGATTGAATCTAGAGTATTTTAATTGAATCGGTTGTATATTTTCTCTTAGAGAGTTACACTGCCCCTTATTAATTTCCCAAACAAAAACTAACGGCAACAATTTTATTTATGGACCAACAATTTTATTTTGAGGCTCTTGAGACAATAATTATAATTTGGATTATTATCAACTCTGTATCAAAGTTTTGTAGTTGACTGGGAAACTGCCCAACGAATAAGTTTTGACGATGACTAGACTTATTTAAAAATATTTTCCAGAGCTCAAACTTATGTCGAAGACCTTTTTCCGCACCGACTGATATACCACGAAAACAGGGCTACTAAATGGATCTTCCGCATAGATTTTCGAATTTCTTCAAAATCTCCAGTCAAAAAATTATACGTTATTAAAGGGGAACAAACGTCACATGACTAATTTAGTAGAGGAAACATTCGTTTACTTGCTTCGTGGTGTTTCTACTAGGAACTCCTTTCGATCGATAATCAATCAATATGAACCTTTTTTTATCAATTGGCTGTTTGTGAGGAATTCAACCAAAAAAACTTTTTTTATGGTCAGGCATTCATGCAATATCGAATGTATGCTAATTGAAGAAACGTCCAAGGATGGCTCATCGATGTTCTCTTCTTATGACAATCCACGTCGATAGTTGTGAAAAATTATCGTACGAAAATGTTCACGACTTCATTCGATTTTTTTGCACATTGATTTTTGAAGACACATGGTGGTACGTCAAATTGTCCGTTGGTGCCACATAGACCAGAAATATATGTAGTAGTCATCGTATTAGAATGCCCATGGGACTTCTATAAAATAAAGCCTTATATTGTTTTATAACATAACCCAATTGTTCTCTACCTGTAAATCAAATTTTTGTATTAATACAAGCAACAACAACATCAGTTATAGTTAAAGCTCAAATAAAACTTTCCCATATTTATCCAATCAAAGTTCAGGTGATGCTTATTTGAGTTTTTAGCATCAATTCGATGAAATTTTCTAGAATTTCATTGTAATTGTATTTCTAATTATCAATGACGTCATTTTCATTCATATAACCAGTTGTAAACAAAATTGAATGCAACTGCAAATTAATTTTATTTTACCTGTAATTTTATTGGAACTGGTTTTTGTTTGTATGTTTTAGCCAGGTGTTAGTAATGTTGGTAAATTTGCAATAAGAGTTATCTTCTATGTCAAATACAATGTTTGTATATGCAAATTTTCTATATATATATTGATAAATTATAAAAAAGAATAAATATTCGAGTCATTAGTTAAATATAGGGGAGATGGTTTAAGGTGGATTTTTAATAATGTGATTAGATTCTTAACATATTAGAATTTTGATCAAATATACGTGTTATAGATTTTATTTTCATAACATGTTAAAAAATATAGACGGGCAATGCTATGCAAAATGTTATATACAATGCAAGGATTTATACAAGGTGTACTCAAATTTAGGTTTTCAGTTTTGTTGGTCCGGCTTTTATATAGAAATTGATAATCATTCCTCAAAAATTTGTATATAATTGAATGCCTAATACTTCTTCATTACCAATCTCCCATAAAAATGATTCACTACCTGAATCAATCAAAATACATTAACACTTCAATTGAAAATAATCACAATTATTACCACTCTTGATAATAACAAAAAATATCATCTTCACAATATAGTATAGACTTCTCTACAGGAAATACTGACCTACGTCAGTTATCGCATCGGTGGGTGGTGACTAACAATAACATCCGCATAATCAGATGACAACAATCTGCTCTGATAAGATTATAGAAAAATATATTCTTACTCGACACTGTTATATCTGCTGATAGAAACAGCAATAGAACTGTGGTTACAATTTGGTAAAGAAACAAAAATAATTTGAAAGCATACAGACGACCAGCTAGTTCTTGTGATCGAAAAACCTCATAGTTTTCTATAAAAAGCAATTAAGAGAAAACCTCAGCATCATTGGTTTCTTCTTCACAAAAAAATTCAAGAGAAATTCAAACCACAACAACATAAAGCCACATAGAAATTTATTTCGATTCGGAAGAAAAGTGGGTGGTACACATTCTGATGGCAGTATTTAGTTCTTTTTGCGGTACATTTTATGTTGAGCATTTTTTTCCACAGCGACCACCAAATAAGAGCACGTGGTCAGTGGTTGCTTTTTTCATAATGGCTTGCCTCATTGTGGCATATAAAATTAAGTCGAAAAAGTCCGAAGTCTTAGTAAATTTTTTTTTTCAAAAATTCACGCCTTGTAATAGTCGTTGAAAATATATATTTAAACCAGAAAGAAAAGTTCAAAAGTCGGACGGGCCGACTATATGATACCCTTCACCACTTTGGGTAAATGCAAGACATGTCAATATCTACAATATCCTGTAGATAGAACGGTCATAGAATCTTTGAAGGACCATTGAGGTGGAATCGGGGGAAATTAAATGTGCCATCTATATAAATATTTGAACCAATTGAAAACCCCCATACACATACCATTCTGAAATCAATGAAAATTTGAATGTCAAACGGATAGACTTGGATTCTTTGGTGTTCCATTTGTACGAAATCGAGTCAAATTATGTATGTAAGATATATATAAACACATGGAACTAATTAAGTAACCGTTGCCTACACAATTTGTGTTCTGTAATCACTATATTCAATTTAATACCATCTACCAAATTTCGTGTAACTACCATTTACATAAAATCGAACGAAAAAATATATAAGACCTATATCAAAATCTGAACAAATTTCAATTTCACGATATATCTAAATCTGAATCGATTTTAACAAAACTTTGCCGACATCAGTCTTGATCTAAATCTGTACTCTGTGCAAAATTTTGTGCCAATCCGGCAAATATTGGGAGTTGGTGCATCATTCACATACAATCGGACGACTCTATATATGGGAACTGTATCTAAATCTGAACCGATTTCAACAAAAATCCACACACATTCAGTGCGCTGTGAAAAATTTTGTCCCAATTAAAAAATCCACGCCTTGTAATAGACCTTAAAAAATCTACGCCTTGTAATAGACCTTAAAAAATCCACGCCTTGTAATAGACCTTAAAAAATCCACGCCTTGTAATAGACCTTAAAAAATCTTCGCCTTGTAATAGACCTTAAAAAATCCACGCCTTGTAATAGACCTTAAAAAATCCACGCCTTGTAATAGACCTTTAAAAATCCACGCCTTGTAATAGACCTTAAAAAATCCACGCCTTGTAATAGACCTTAAAAAATCCACGCCTTGTAACAGACCTTAAAAAATCCACGCCTTGTAATAGACCTTAAAAAATCTACGCCTTGTAATAGACCTTAAAACATCCACGCCTTGTAATAGACCTTAAAAAAGCCACGCCTTGTAATAGACCTTAAAAAATCTACGCCTTGTAATAGACCTTAAAACATCCACGCCTTGTAATAGACCTTAAAAAATCCACGCCTTGTAATAGACCTTAAAAAATCCACGCCTTGTAATAGACCTTAAAAAATCCACGCCTTGTAATAGACCTTAAAAAATCCACGCCTTGTAATAGACCTTAAAAAATCCACGCCTTGTAATAGACCTTAAAAAATCCACGCCTTGTAATAGACCTTAAAAAATCCACGCCTTGTAATAGACCTTAAAAAATCCACGCCTTGTAATAGACCTTAAAAAATCCACGCCTTGTAATAGACCTTAAAAAATCCACGCCTTGTAATATACCTTAAAAAATCCACGCCTTGTAATAGACCTTAAAAAATCCACGCCTTGTAATATACCTTAAAAAATCCACGCCTTGTAATAGACCTTAAAAAATCCACGCCTTGTAATAGACCTTAAAAATCCACGCCTTGTAATATACCTTAAAAAAGCCACACCTTGTAATAGACCTTAAAGAAGCCACGCCTTGTAATAGACCTTAAAAAAGCCACACCTTGTAATAGACCTTAAAGAAGCCACGCCTTGTAATAGACCTTAAAAAATCCACGCCTTGTAATACACCTTAAAAAATCCACGCCTTGTAATAGACCTTAAAAAATCCACGCCTTGTAATAGACCTTAAAAAATCCACGCCTTGTAATAGACCTTGTAATAGACATTAAAAAATCCACGCCTTGTAATCGACTTAAAAAAATCCACGCCTTGTAATAGACCTTAAAAAATCCACGCCTTGTAATAGACCTTAAAAAATCCACGCCTTGTAATAGACCTTAAAAAATCCACGCCTTGTAATAGACCTTAAAAAATCCACGCCTAGTAATAGACCTTAAAAAATCCACGTCTTGTAATCGACTTAAAAAAATCCACGCCTTGTAATAGACCTTAAAAAATCCACGCCTTGTATAGATCTTAAAAAATCCACGCCTTGTAATAGACCTTAAAAAATCCACGCCTTATAATAGACCTTAAAAAAACCACGCCTTGTTATAGACCTTAAAAAATCCACGCCTTGTAATAGACCTTAAAAAATCCACGCCTTGTAATAGACCTTAAAAAATTCACGCCTATATTAAGGTCTTTAAAAATATTTTTAAAAAATTCACGCCTATATTTAGGTCTTGAAAAATATACTTAAAAATCCATGCCTATATTTAAGAAAAAATCACGCCGTGTAGTAGTCCTTAAGAATATATTTAATCTTGAAAATTTTATTTTATTATCCAAAATTGTCACACATTTTTAATTTGTCGCATTTTCTCTCTTTTCAGAATTCCTCAAATTGTTGCCCCTACAAAATGAAATTCATCAGATACAAACACAACAAAGTCTCATCCTATATCTGTTGATATTTCTGCTGATCATTACGTGTCTCCACTATACCTGGGTATGTCTGAAATGGTTGCGACAACAACGATGCTTCCGACAGGTACTCAAGAAGCTACAATTGAAGAAAGGTCCTTTACCGCCGACAGCGCATGTCAATGGCAAAGATACAACAATACAAAATATGTGTGTCATCAATGATGTTGAGCGGGCACCGTCACAGATTTACAGTATGACAGGTAAGAGATCGAAGAAGAAGCAAATGTAATCTAAAAATTGATGCTGGACGCCAGTTGACTTTAATATTCCATTTTAAAGTGGTTTGGCTGAAAACAATTTATGACATTTTTCCCAAGTGAAAAACTGAGACTAATCTCTTATCTATTTCCGTCTCCTCTTCATTGTGTCTTTCAGGTGTCGAAGGTTCAGTGATGACAATGACAACACCAATTAGCTCACGCCATCCAGCCGAAAATCAAACACCATCACCACAAGCCATTACAAATGAATATTCCTATGACAATCAAGCATTGGCTGTGACGCCAGTGTCGGAAAAGCCAGGAGGTGGTTCGGTGGTATTTTGAACATCTCCACAGTCAGCCAATAGGAATTAAGCAAAGGAATTTCACCACTCTTTACATCACATTTGTTTCGGAAAAAGAAAATGTTAAAAACATTTTTTTTTTTCCGATTTACGACCCAAACCTCGTCTGCGGCCCTCACGTACTTAATGCCTTGCTGGGTAACTGCTGACCTTTAAGGATTTATTAAAGCCTTCTCACATAGTCTTCCTGTTAGTCTAGTTTATATATTTTAAATTTGGTGGAAATTCGGTTTTATATAGCCCTCCATGATTTATTTTATATTTAGTCCACAATATGAAATTTTTATGATATTATATAAATATTATTATTATAAAACCAACCAAGCAATCCATCCATTTTATCATCACATACGTTCATATATACTAGTGATAGTTATGTAAGTTTACAATTATCATAAATTATTTTATTTATGTAATTTATATAATTAAATATAAGATGTTATTTTTAAGAAATATAAAAATAAATTGGATCATTTATATTATAAAAATAGATTTTTTTGTATAATAGTAAAAATAACAAGTTCGAACTTCATTTCTATACCTCTGACCATGAGGTGAAGAATACAAAAATCGATTGGGACCTTCATATGGGAGCTATGATATTGCAAACATCGTTTGGAAATTCGCTACGGGCCATAAAAATACAACATTTTCTCGATTTTTTCTATTTTTAGAGCCAGCTCGGTTCCGATTGTTACGGGTTTTTGTTAAATAGATTTTGCCCACAATGAAGATACAGAATACAGAATATCAAATTCTTAAAATATCGAAGATTTTAGAACCGAAAATAAAAAATTAAAGCGGAATTACTGAACTGATTTTTATTGTCACTACTGATAATGACAGGTAGTTGGAAAAAAAATTATGAGTCGAAAAATCTTGATATGGACAATTTTTTTACTTCGTGGTCATTTATGATTCAAACCAATTAATTCAAGATATGGTTGATAATTCAAGGTATGATTGATGATGATATAACTACGCATTAATTCGGAACCTTTATAAGTTTTTGAAGTCTAGCCTATCGTTATTTCATGGGATGGCATGACTTACTGTGAAAATGTCAATAAATATATTAAGCGATTTTTGTGTCTATAACAAAAAGAGTGTTCATATTCTATATATATAGATTAAATTTAATCTGTAAATCACCTTAAAATATGATAGAAAATTGGAGTTAAAGCGAGAAGATGCTCCGAAACCCATTATTAATAAGCCTAATGAGCGCATAATTATTTGAAAGATTATGCAAAACCCTCAAATTTCCACAACGACGCTTCGACAGACAAATACTCACCACGTTAAAGTTGGGCAATCTCGTTCACGGAATGGATTGATCTTTCTCGTTCCTTTTTTAAAAAGGAACTAGTTCCGTAATATAGTTCCTTTGCTCCATATGGTTCTGACCCCCTAAATATTTCCTTTGAATCTTTCTCCTTTTTTGTAGTTTTCGTTTTTTCGTTCACAGAGTTGCGTGTTGATTCGTTGGTGGTTGATAAAAGTAAACAAACTGAACTAAACGAAAAAAACTTATTTAAGGGGACCTCCCCCATTCTAGATTTTAAATTTTCAAGATTTTCATTGGGCTGGTAAATGAATACCAATGTATGTTAAGGTTTTGAACTTTACACATATATAATTGAATTTAAAAGAGAAGAAAAATAATTTCCAAAATTTGGTTTTTGTTTTGTTGTTGTTTGTGGTGACGTTGTTAGAAAGAGTACATGTCTGGCTCTCGTATGAACTAGGATTAACAAAATGGTGGAACTCTGATTTTTTTTTGGAAATTCACCTATTATCGACCACAACTCAGCCAAGAATAAGGAAGTTCTTCACCGATTGGCTTTATCCTAGTTCATGTGATAGCTATACACTCCCAGAGAAACGTGGAACAGTTTGGATTATTAATTGTTGAGTTATCGTGCCCGCTGTTCGTAAAAATACTGTTTCAAGAAAAATGCGTTTAAAGTTTGAAGAACACTCTTGCCGTCACTTGATGCTGACACAATAAATCGGCTATATCTTCAAGAGTTCTTAAGATTTGCACGTGAAATTTTGTAGGTACATTCTTGAATAAGTGTAGATTCGAAAAATTAAATTATTTTTTTGTGGTCCCCTTAAGTTAATTGCTATTTAGTAGAATAATCCGAAGCTACAGCATCCAAATGCAGGACAATAAATACATAATATTTTTCTAGATACAATTGTATCAAGAAAAACGATGGAGAACGAATGAAGAATATTGGAAAAGGTTACGAGATCAGTAAAAAAAGAATAACATCACAAAAAGGAATGAGATTAAATAAAGGAAATAGATCAGAATAAGGGACCAAAGAACTGGATCTAGTTCCCATCGTTTCTTTATCGGAATAGTTCCATTGTACTAGTTCGTTCCGGAACTATCCAATTCTACCAAAAACCCTTACTATTACTTAAAAAACCCTTATTATTACTTAAAAACCCCTTACTTAATTGGTGCAGATGCAGACATAGTTTATATATATACTAGCTGGACCCGTGGCGCTTCGCTGCCCCAACTAAAGTGGTTAACTTGGGAAAATTCACGTAGAAAACAATTTGTATGCAGTTTAAAAGCTACTATTTATTGATAGGCATGGTATAGGTATTATAGTAGCCAAATTGCAAGATTACTGTTCGGCTATAGATATTTCGTAGTGTAATATCAGTAATTATATCGTAGCATCTGGTTAATGTATGAGTTATTCGATTCAATAGATTAGAAATACATTTTTAAATAATCATTGATTAAATGTGGTGATATTAAAAACAAATTTGGCTTGAGTTATCTCAATAGGATTATACACTAATATATTTTCTCCAGTAATCACATGTTTTTCATTAATCGTTCAAAGACCAATACAATCATTCATTTCCATTACCACCAACATTTGTGTCTGTATTCTCATCTGATTCCCCATTATATGGCTGGGATCCCTCCCTCGCTCCGATTGCTATCGCTTAGATCCCTGCTGTATAATTCCTGTTAAGGTTTTCAAAAGCATGCATTATCACATTATAATATGATTACCGAACCTAGATTTATGGGTCGATTACGGATGGCAAACATAGTTTAGTGCGTTGCCAGTTGTCAAATTTGCATTATGGATGGCAACTGTTGTCAACTTCAGTTGCTTCAAATAGAATTTTTCGGCAACCATTTATTTCTGGTTGCTGTTTATAATAACATCTTCTTTTGGGCCCATGATATGTGCGGGTGTATCATCAATACATCCGTCAACAACCTGGAATTTAGTTTTCGAATAAAACAATTTTATTCTTCCCTTTTTCCTCCTGCGTTAATTTTGATACAATCAAAATTTTACACAGTTTTTCCTCTATTAGCCGGATAACTTCGGCGAAAACCACCGACATTGTCGGTTGAGCCATGCCAAGGTTGAGGTCATTGCTATGGGTCTTTTGAAAACTTCCCTCCACAAAAAACATCAGAGCTGCACACATTTTTAAGAGAGGAGGAATTGCTGTTGACCGCCAGGCTTTTCGGAAATCAGGGTTTAAGGCTTCATCTATGTACACAACGGCATCTTTTGGTAGTTGAAAATACGACTTCAAGCTAATATGAGCAGTTGATTGAACATTCCTCTACACGTCAGCATCTACTCACATAGATTTATCTCTCTAATAGATTTATCTCTTAAATGCCTTCTAATAAATGACACACCTTGAACATTTTCATCATCAAAAAATAGTTCCACGGAGCTTATCATCACATATAATTAGTTTTTCTGAAATATTTTTTATTCATTTTTTTGTTTGTTTACAATATTTTAGTAGTACAAAATGAAAAATTCGCGGTTGTAAACATAAATTTACAGTGGAAAAAAATTCACTTCGTGGGGTGCCCGGCCCCCCGGGCTCCCCCCCCCCCTGCGTACGTCCCTGGTCTTAACTCTATATACCTTAGTATTCTTAAGAAAACCAAGATCAAGATAGAATTTGTGGCAATTGAGTTAGTCATTTCATCTATACATCTTCAAAATAATAGTTTTGTCATATCAGTTTGATCAACTAAACTTAATAAGTAATGGACCCATTTTGTTTACAGTTCAGCTTTGATGATAACTCACCACAGATTTCAGATTTTTATAACTTTTAATCCACCAACAGCATTTCGTTGCTGGATATCTCCCAATTATAGCTGAATCATACTTTTATTAAATTCATATTTATTTTCCCCAATGGTTATAGAATTATTGAAATTCAAAAAAGTTCCATAACTGAAATATGTTCTTTTCTTGACAAAATGTAAAAATTGTAATATCAATAATGTTATTCAAATATGTGATGACAATGGAGGGATAAAACAACAGCATACGTTCGCGGAATTACTGAAATGGTGGTTTTTATCATTACTGATAATAACATAATAGGAAAAAAGTATGAGTCGAAAATTTCTGATTTGGACCAATTTTTACTTCCTGGTAATTTAAGATTGGATTTGTAATTATCTGAATATCATACATACTTTTATGAACTGATTTATTAAAGATATTCTAATATGTTCGTAGGAAATGCATATTAGTTCAGAGGTATGATTACGGTTGATGCTATAACTCCTCGTCATCGCGGAATTTAGGAAGTTTATTTTGTCTATTTTACTTCCATGGGATGGCATGACTGACTGCGAAAATTTCTGCAAAGTCAATTCAGCGATTTTTGTGTCTAAAACCAAAAGCGATTCGCTTTTCTATATATAGATAAATTAAATTCATATGGGAGTAGGTTCTCCTCATTGTTTCACGGCAATTTTTATAGGGATAATGCTTATTTGTAACCAACTTACTCAGTCAAATTTTAAAGTGGGAATCTGTAACCCTTCTTAAGATATAAGCATAGAATGTCTATGTTATTTAAGAGTTGATAATACTTTTGATGGTATAACTCCACATCCACGTGGAATTTTAAGATTTTATCTAGCCTGTATTTATGTTATTGGGTAGCATCAGATGCTATAAAAATCTCAGTAAAATCTGTTCAGCGGTTGTTGACTTTTCAAACCAAACTTTTTTTATTCCCTGTATGTAGATTATTTAAGTGCAATGGGGATTACATTACCCCCAAATGTACCGCGCTCATTAGGGGGATGGATGGATGATGCGTATTTACACCTACGTTATTCAGAAAAATTTTGAAGGCTGTACCTGTAACCGTTTCCAAGATATACGCATATTATAGGTTTAGAAATTTTGAGGTATGTTTACTATTGATGCTATAACTTTGCAACCACGCGGAATTTTTGAAGTTTATATAGCCTATGTTACTTTCAGGGCATGCCACGACATACTGTGTAAATCTCATTAACATCTGCTCAGCGGTTTTGGCGTCTATCGGTAACATACAAACAAACAATTTTTTTCTATTATATATATATATATAGATTTCGAACGGGTGTGTGATTGAGATTAAATTTTGAACAGTGTGGCATACCGAATAGTGTGAATCAAGTGTGTTATACATCGATTTACTTAAATTTGTCCCATTGTACGCAAAAGACTCTAAATCTCCCGAATGAAATGAAATATAACATAGGTTGCAGAATGGCAAGTGTATGGAATAATGTTAGTCGGTTAATTTATAGATAAAGATCACATATACAAATTCGTTCAATTCCCTCGAAGAACACTGACATGAAATTGTTTGGATACATATATAAAATATACCCAACGTGGTAAAGAGTATCATATAGTCAGCCCAGCCCGACTTTACTACTTTCCTTGCTGGTTTTGCGAGGAGAAACTACAATTATGTTATTATATAGCGATGGACCAACCAGAGTTTGGAGTAAACTTTTAAAATATTTAGACATAAAAACATTTTGCCATGGACTTTGAATTCACCAGGGACAACGAGCTATTTTGCACATATGAGGATAATGATCCTAAGAATAAGTCACATATAGTGCGGATGTGGCTACTGTGGCAAAGTTTTGGATACGTCAGTCAAAAGTTCCGACCTTAAACCTATAGAACATTTGTGGGTCTATTTAAGAAAAGTGCAACCCAAAAATGTATAAACATTAAAAAAATTGCATTTTTGAATGAGTGGCACAATATTCTAAAGAATTCTGACAAATGTTGGTCCACTCGAGGAAAAAAACGTATACAATGTGTGGTAGATGTAGAGGGCATTTACGTGATGTGAAAAGGGTTAATTGAAATGGTACAATTTAATTTTTTTTTTTTTGGTTTTCTATATTTTTTATGTTTTAAAATCAAAATTGATATTACTTTTGCTTTCTATTTTATCTGTACAAATGTATGCAATTAAAATAAATAACAAATTATTTTAATAAATAATCATATATGTTTATTACTAACAAAATCACAAAAGTAGTTATTTATTAAATGTGTAAACTCATTCATTACATACTGTATGTGCATCTCTATGACTTCTAAAAATTATCGTAAGAACTTCAAAAGTCGCGATAATTTGTTATCGATAAAGGTGGCATGAATTGTGAGATATCGATGGATATTCGTGTTGCCAACCTACATGTTTAAGTTATAATGACAATTTAGTATGGACATGAACCAAGTTCGCTGATAATTTCACATAATTTGGTCCAAAAAATATTTTTTTTAAAAAAATAGAAGCGTGGGTCCTTTAAAAATATTCTTTAAAACATCGACGCTTCTATGGGTCCTTTAAAAATATTAATTAAAAAATCGATGGGTCTTTTCAAAATATTCTTTAACAACTCGACCCATTTTCGGTCCACGTCTTGTTTAGATCCTTGAAAAATATTCTTTAAAAAATCGACGCTTTTTTGCGTCCATGCCTTGTTTAGATCCTTGAAAAATATTCTTTAAAATATCGACGCTTTGTGCGCCCATGCCTGGCTTATGCCTCGAAAAAATATTCTTTAATAAATCTACGCTTTTTTGAGGTCCTTCAAAAAATATTCTTTAATAAATCTACGCCTTGTTGAGGTCCTTGAAAAAATATTCTTTAATAAATCTACGCCTTGTTTAGGCCTTGAAAAAATATTCTTTAATAAATCTACGCCTTGTTTAGGCCTTAAAAAAATATTCTTTAATAAATCTACGCCTTGTTTAGGCCTTAAAAATATTCTTTAATAAATCTACGCCTTGTTTAGGCCTTAAAAAATATTCTTTAATAAATCTACGCCTTGTTTAGGCCTTAAAAAATATTCTTTAATAAATCTACGCCTTGTTTAGGCATTGAAAAAATATTCTTTAATAAATCTACGCCTTGTTGAGGTCCTTGAAAAAATATTCTTTAATAAATCTACACCTTGTTGAGGTCCTTGAAAAAATATTCGTTAATAAATCTACGCCTTTTTGAGGTCCTTGAAAAAATATTCTTTAATAAATCTACGCCTTGTTAAGGTCCTTGAAAAAATATTCTTTAATAAATCTACGCCATGTTGAGGTCCTTGAAAAAATATTCGTTAATAAATCTACGCCTTGTTGAGGTCCTTGAAAAAAATATTCTTTAATAAATCTACGCCTTGCTGAGATCCTTGAAAAAATATTCTTTAATAAATCTACGCCTTGCTGAGGTCCTTGAAAAAATATTCTTTAATAAATCTACGCCTTGCGGTGGTCCTTGAAAAAATATTCTTTAATAAATCTACGCCTTGCTGAGGTCCTTGAAAAAATATTCTTTAATAAATCTACGCCTTGCTGAGGTCCTTGAAAAAATATTCTTTAATAAATCCAGGCCTGTATTCTTTAATAAATCTACGCCTTTTTGAGGTCCTTGAAAAAATATTCTTTAATAAATCTACGCCTTTTTGAGGTCCTTGAAAAAGTATTCTTTAATAAATCTACGCCTTTTTGAGGTCCTTGAAAAAATATTCTTTAATAAATCTACGCCTTTTTGAGGTCCTTGAAAAAATATTCTTTAATAAATCTACGCCTTTTTGAGGTCCTTGAAAAAATATTCTTTAATAAATCTACGCCTTTTTGAGGTCCTTGAAAAAATATTCTTTAATAAATCTACGCCTTTTTGAGGTCCTTGAAAAAATATTCTTTAATAAATCTACGCCTTGTTGAGGTCCTTGAAAAAATATTTTTTTTAGTAAATCTACGCCTTGTTGAGGTCCTTGAAAAAACATTCTTTAATAAATCTACGCCTTGTTGAGGTCCTTGAAAAAATATTCTTTAATAAATCTACGCCTTGGTTAGGTCTTTCAAAGAATATTCTTCGAGGCCATGGTAAAAATTCTTTAAAAAATCCAAAAATATTCGGAACCATAAAACACTAAAATTTTGAATCATCGTTAAGTTATTGTCATTATTTATTAATAAGTTATTTGCAGCACTTAAATCTATGAGTAAATAGAATGTAAACCTTAAATATCGATATGTATAAAATTAAATTATTAAAAACATTATGGCCACAAAAAATTAACTTACAATAAAAAATTATTCATGGCATAGAACATTAAAATGTTATGGATGATGGCAACGACAAGAAATGGCATTTATATATAAAAATTTATTTTAAAAAATGCGTAATTTTTATTAATTATTTAATATATTTTAATACTAACTTAGTTACTAAATTATACACAATTTTTCTTAACACTAAATGTTAAATATAAAATTTAATTATATTAAAAATAATTTGGGTCCAGTTTAGAATTATTTTTATTTGGCATATAACTGGAAATTGTGTAGAGAAGGCTTTTGCAGGTCTTCCCTTTATGGCAAGTTTGTTAAAAAATAAATTAAAAAAATATATTTATTTATATAGAAAAATATTAAAGGCACTTTTAAAGCACTTGTCTCGTATCTTTTGTTAAGTTCGTATTTTTTTCTTAAATTAAAAAATATATATTAAAAATAATTACAACTATTTCACCCTCAACCTCATATTGGTTGTGAGAATATTTTCAGACCCAATACTGATTACGCCTTAGCAAAGGATTACTAGGTGGCGCTGAAGGCGGTGTGGATGCTGAGGCCGCTTGGCCACTACTTTGTGGCACACTTGAGTAACCCGCAAAATCATTGGCCATATCACACGATGAACTCCAGGTATCATTCTCTAACTGATATGGATTGTAACGCTGTGGCAACATCATTTGCTGAGGATCACATTGATCATCGGTTTCATCCTCATCAGGATCATAGTCGGGGAAATCATGTTTATACGATTCGACGGGTATAATTTTACAATGTGGTATATTACTGAAGCCGGGCAGAGGTGTTGAGTTGCCTGTAACGGGTACTGAGTCTGCCTCTGAATTGGCATAATGATGATGATGAGGACTGTGATGGGGATGATGATGTTGAGGACTGACAGAGGTCAAATCTGGTGGACAGGGCAAAGAGGGGGGTTGATCCTTTGAAATATTGGCTTTATGTTTCTTCAAGTAACGGAATTTCAATACCAACATAATGATCAGGACCAACATCAGCAAAATCAATACCGCACAAATTATGGCCACATAATTTAGCGAGAACCCTGTTGAGGCCTTCGTGACATCCCTGGCCATTTCGTCGACGGGTTTCCGATAAATAATTTTCACTGAAGATTGGGCTGGCTGTACGGTTTTTATATGAAGCTGATAATCGAAACTGTCATTATCAGCTCGGGTATTTGCGGCGGATTCATGAGGTATAAAATACACCACACCACTTCGTAATTCCTTAAATGAAAAGGAAGTGGTAGGACGTTCATTTTGGGCATCACTGGATAGACCCGAACTGCGTATTATTTTACGGATCTGCCCAGTCGAGGGAAGACGGGTTATCAGAAATTTGGGATTGAATTTATTCAGCTTCAGTGAGAGGGGATTATCCGGCACCAGCAGGGACATCAAACGTATTTTCTCCCCAGCCTGCACCCCTTGCATTGGAATATCTGTAATCTTGATAACAGGCTCCACCTGAACCAGTACATCTACAGTTGCCACATAATTTGTACCCGGCACATAGGCACTAACCTGGAACGTATCATTCGAACGATTCAAATCCGTTTGCATATAATTGATCTGACCCATTTCCAGGAGCTGATGATTAAACCGCAATGTGGGCTGATGTTTCAGCACAATAATACCATAGAGAGGAGAATTTGTAATGTTATACGACAACCTCTGCATCTGAGCATTTGTCTTAATGCCAATATTTTCCAATTTCATAACAGCGGTGGTGGCACCCTGCTGGACCGTCACCGGATATTGTTGTGCCGTTGGTTCTATCGAAATGGGTGCAATTTTAATGGTAAATATTTCATAGGCGGGATTAAATTTCCCATCGGATACGGTGAAACAAAATGTTGTCGATTGCGGAGTTCCGAAGTGCACGTAGACAATACGATCGTTGTTTATATCGGCTTGGGTAAATTGATTTGAATAGGCCAGCAGCTCTTCGGCCACACCATCTTTGGAGATTTTCTTCAATACCCCCAATGTTGGACCACTCATTATGTCATATATGATTTCTTCGGGTGGTGTATCTTTGTCTTCGGTTACCAAAATGTTGCGGGTTATTGTACGATTTTCACCCTCAACCACTGTCATCGAAGGTTGGTGGGTAATCAGCTTGAAGGGTTGATCATTAATGGGATTTATGCTAACCGGTACGGTGAGATTGCATAGAAAGATGTGGCTGCAAAGGGGAGGGGAAAATAAAAATTAAAAATCGGTAGGGAAAAGAGAAAATTCGGACGACGCCGTCTATTTGAAAACAGATACTTCTGTAGCAAAAAAATACTGTACTGAGGTCGATTTTATTCTATAGAAAAATATCTGACCTCAGAACTGAAGTCGATTTTTTTCTATGCAAAAAAAAAAAAAAAATCGAAAAAGTCCAGTAAAACTAAAGTCGGATTTTTATTCCATAGAAAAAACCACGCCTCAGATTCGAGGTCGGATTTTTTGTATAGGAACGTACATCAGAATTGAGGTTTAATTTTTTCTTATGGAAAAAATGACCTCAGAACTTAGGTCGGATCTTTTTTTCTAAATGAAAAAGGTCCTCAGAACTAAGCTCGGATCGAATCTCAAAAGCACCTCAGAACTGAGGTCAGATTTCTTTCTATAGCTATAAAGGAGCTCGAACTATTTTTTAAAGCAAAAAAGGACCTCAGAAGTTAGATCCGATTTTATCTATAGTAAAAAATACTTCAGAACTATGGTCTGATTTTTTTTATAGAAAAAGCGATCTAGGTCGATTTTTATATATATAAAAAATTACCTTAGAACTTAGGACGAACATCAAAAGCACCTCAGAACTGAGGTTGTTTTTTTTCTCTAGAATAAAGGACCTCCGAACTGAGGTCGGACTTCAAAATAACCTCAGAACTGATGTTGGACCTCAAAAGGACCTTAGAACTGAGATCGTATTTTTATATAGGAAAACAAGGACCTCAGAACTAAAGTCGGATTTGGAGAGGAACCCGAAAGAAAGTCGGAAAAAGAGATCTAGAAATGAGGTCGGATTTTTTTATAAAAAAACCTCTGGGCTGAGGTAGAACTTTTTTTCTACAGAAAAAAAGACCAGAGCTGAGCTCGGATTTGTTCTATAACAAAGAGGACCTAAGAAAAAAGTACATCAGAGCTGAGGTCGGATTTTTTTCTATAGGAAAAAAGTACCTCAGTTCTGAGATCCTTTAGGGTCCGACCTCAGTTCTGAGGATTTTTTTCTATAAAAATAAATCGAGCTAATTTTGAGTTATTTTTTATAGAAAATATCGGCCGCCGTTCTGAGGTCTTTAGGTTCTATAGAAGAAAGCCGTCATAAAAATATTAAAATTTTTTTCTATACAAAAAATATCGATCGCAGTTCTGAGGTGTTTAGTTCCAATAAAAAAATTCGACCTCAGATCACCAAAGGTATTTTTCTTTACTTTTTCTGCATAGAAAAAACTATCGCTGAACTGAATTCCGATTTTTTATATACCTCACAATTGAAATCCGATTTTTCCTAAAGAAAAATTATTTCTATAGGAAAATATGTCTCAGAGCTAAGGTCGGATCTATTCTCAGTGATTCTACATCTATCTACATTTTATCTTGTACTCACCCCTGTTCCAAATACACCGACATCAAAATTGTATCCTCCAAGGTATCGGTGTGATCATGAATATAGTACACCTTCCGGGTAAAGAAATCACTTGGATGGAATTTCTGAGTGGGACGGAATTCATGCCCTAGACCAATGGTGCCATGACTGGGCTTCTGTACCGATTCAATAAACAACTCTGGATTATTAATACCAGCTCGAGTCTTGAGATATTCCAACATTTTTGAAAAATCCAAATTAATTGGCACTGAACCACCTTCATCCACATTCAACTTCGAAACGGGTAAGAATCTCAGCAAACCTCCCGAAGACACAGATATTTCAATATTAAATTTTTGATCCAACAAACGGTCACTCCGCTTCGCAATGACATCGAAGTTAAACGAATCATTGATACGAAATTCAATGACGACCGCGGTATGTTCGTAAAAGATATGGCCATTATCAATATCGTATTGAGTGAATTCCGACACTTCTCTCGGCTGGCCATTATCCATAATCATATATTCGTTGATAATACGACCCAAGGTGGGGGGTACTGTTATGTTGTATCGAATCTCCCGCTCTTCGTCCGAACAACGGAAATGTAAATGATCGCGTAGAATTTGTTTCTTTGTCAACGGGAAGACATGGAGATTTTCATTTCGTTCTTCAATAATTTCAATGGGTTTGATGGCAATATTCAGAACCTGCTCCGTCGTATTGAACAGACCATCTGTGACCATAAAGGACATTTCATTGCGTCGGGAATTTGAATCGTGTATAAAATAGACCTGTTCATTGTTGATGTCATTTTGGGTGAAGTTTTCGATTTTCGATTCCGGATCACTTTTAAAGGCCAAATAACCACCATAAATGTGATTCACCACAAAGGTGAGATTTTCCGGTGGGGTGTCATAATCACGAGCCACTGAAAAGAGAGAGTAAAATTAATTTAAAATTTTCTATTTCCCAGGTTCTAGGTCTACTTACTCAAATCCGTATATCGAATAATATACCTCCCTCCATTCCACACCTGCAGTCCCGTGTTGGTCACCACCACTGGCTGTTCATCGTTCACTGGCACCACGGAAAATTCCAAATCGAACGGCACACTTTCCTTATTCCTTGCTGTCGCTATCAAAGTCATAACATCTGTCGAATTTTCACTTCCATTATGGATATAATGTATGGCACCCTGATCCAATTGTTTCTGGGTAAATCTCTTCACTTTCGAATTCGAAGCCATAATATAACCCGCCGAGGGATTGGAGGTGATAATATATTCCAATATTTTACCACGATAATATTCTGAGAAGGGTTGTATATCCGCAGAGGTTAGTTGCACCGTTTTACCCTCCACCACTGATATGGTGTTCGTATGCATATATAACTTTTCGGGGATAATGACTATACGGAGCATAAGGTTCCGCAGCCAGGTGATGCCATTGGTTACATCGAATATAAAATAGTCACTTGATTGATTTACCCCCGCTTGAATGTAGAACATTTTCTCGGTATTGATGGCCGATTGATCGAACACTTTGCAATTGTATTCATCATCGAAGGACATGGATTGCATTTCTAGGTAGCCATGCAGAGGAGAGGCTGTAACAAGGAAGGTTATATCACCGGGGGAGATATTCGGATGGACAACCTGAAATATGCAAAAAGATAGAAAAATATAAAAACAGAGCTCCAAACAGGACCTCAGAACTGAGGTCGGATTTTTTTATAGAAAAAAGACCTCAGAACTGAGTACGGAACTTTTCCTATAGCAAAAAAGGACTTCAGAACTGACGTATATTTTCTTTCTATAAAAACAAACACAGCTGAGAATTAAGGTTTCATTTTTTCTATAGAAAATACACAGCTCAGAACTGAGGTCGGAAAAAAGGACCTCAGCATTAACGGTGGTCGGATTTTTTCAAAAGAAAAAAGGACCTCAAAACTGAGGTCGGATTTTTTTTCTATAGCAAAAACCTACCTCAAAATTGAGGTTGGATTTTTTCTATGCCGAAAAAGGACTTCAGAACTGCGTTCGGAATTTTTCTATAGCAAAAAATAACTCAGAACTAAGGTCGAAATTGTTTTCTATAGGAAAAGAGATCTAGAAATGAAGCCGACTTTTTATAGGAAAAAAGGACCTCACAACTGAGGTCGGACCTTAAAATAACCGCAGTACTGACGTCGAAACTCAAAAGGTCCTCAGAACTGGGGTCCGATTTTTGTCTATACAAAAGGGATCTTAAACTGAGGTTGAATTTGTTTTTATAGCAAAAAAAAAAGATAAAAATTAGAACTCGGTCCAGCACCTCAGAATCGTGATTGGATTTTTTTCTATAGCAAAACTGACCTAAAGACTGTGGTCGGATTATTTTCTACAGAAAAAAAAACGACCTCAGAACTGAGAAATACGTAGAAAAACGGAAAAACTCAAAACCGAGATCGGATTTTTTCTATAGAAAAAAGACCTCAGAACTGAGGTCGGATTATTTTCGGTAGAAAAATGTAACTCAGAACTGAGGTCGGACTTTTTTTTATAGAAAAAACACATATCAGAAAGGGAAGTCGGATTTTTTCTAAGAAAAAACTTCACCTCAGACAGAGTTCGATTTTTTCCTATATGACCTATTTTCTATTTTTCTAAAGAAAAAATAGACCTCAGAACTGAGGTCGGATTGTTTTCTGTAGAAAAACGGACCTCAGATGTGAGGTCGGATTTTTTATATAAAAAACACACCTCAAATCTGAGCGAAAAATACCTCAGACCTGATGTCGTTATTTTTTTCTTTTGGGAAAAATACCTCAGACCTGAGGTCAGATTTTTTAGTTGGGTGCTAGTACTCACCTCCAAGACATCACGGGAAATCAGTACGCTTGTCGATTCTTCAACATACAGCGTTTGATTCTTTTTCACCTGCAGCGGTTCCCAATATGCAGAGGGATATATGCGGAACAGAACCTCGCCTTCGGCACTGATGTTTTTAATGTGGACGCGGTATCTAAAAAGAAAAGGAAAATACCATTAAAAATCTCTGCCCATAAACCAAAAAATCTGAAAATTCTACCCTTACCTCAACTTATCCATCGAAGCAATTTCCGTGTTCCAATAGACCAAACGATCCCGTTCAATATCCAAATGCGTGAAATTACTTAACGAAGTTAAATTAGATGATTTATAATGTGAGGACGCCGAAGACGACCCATATGTATCCTCCGTTGATCGTGGTCTCCCCAAATACATTAGTATGCCATAGGTCGGAGGCTTAATTACCTCATAGTAGATCTCATCCAATTTCATATCTAAATTTGTTTCCAAAACAAAATCCTTATTGCGGAGTATTACAAATTTACTCTCCTGAACAATGGTGGCATTACCCGCCAACATTGAAACAAAGGCGTCAGAGGCATGAATTTCCAACAGCCCATCGACATTATGCATTTGATCGCTGACAATAAATGAGACGGTACCCACATCGGCTCCAGTATGTTGGAACATTATACGCCTATTGGCTATGTCATCTTGGGTAAAACTATCCACATAATGACCAGACTTGTAGAATGCTCCATTATTGCAGGATATGTGCAGGTAGTGGATATTCGAAGTATTTGTATCCACATCGGCATCTAAATACTGCAAGACATCCGAATTCAAGGTTCGTATCCCGCCACGCATAACATGAAATATACGTTCCATGGTACGATATGGTGCATTATCATTGTGCAGGCTAATCCGTACATCGATTCGTGAGACAAATTGTAAATCCGTCTCCTCACTGGATAGAATAAGTAAGTCGAAGAAGTCCTCTGTGGACTCAGTATCATCGTGACAATAATAGATTTCATTGAGAAACATTTGCTCCAGCGTAAATTCACTGGCCATAATCACTTTGTGGTCCCGTTCATCATAACGACAAAGGGTACCAAATTTGGGTTTTTGAGTCACCACGAATCGCAGACTTTCGTAAATGTTGAAACGTATTTCAAAATGATTTTTCGTTATCAAAGCTCTTTCACCCTCTTGGACCTTGAGTATTTCTTTTGTTTGATACGACAGTTTATTGACCAGGTCATCTCGTGGTGTAAACATAATTGTCACCTTGCCGATTACATCATCACATTCCGCCACTGAGACAACAAATTCCAGATAATCACGAAAACTGGAGTAGGCCGAATGATGAGTCTTGTAGCGTATGCGATTCTTATCGATATCCAATTGGGTAAATGAATCCATTTCCTTGGCGAATTTCCGAGAGCCCTCCACATAAATGTTGCCATATTTGGTGGGACTAATAATTTTGTAGATGATATTCCGAGGGAAGGTCTCAATGGGCACGGTTTCATAGGACAACACCTCATTGGTCAGGATAAATTCTCTGGAGCCATTTATGGCTATCATTGAGGGTTTTCGGGAATTTATACGCAAACGGGTAAATGTAATACGGAAATCAAAGGTTTGAGTGGTCACAAAACCAAAGGAGGCAATAAACTGGAAAAAAGAAAAGAAGGAGAAAAATCAAATAAAAATTGGAATAAAAACATTTCCGAGGAAAAAAACTGACCTCAGTTCTGAGGGTCTTTTATCAATAAAAATTCGACTTCAGTTCTGAGGTTATTTTTTGTTATAGAAAACAATCGACCTCGGTTCTGGGGAACTTTTTTCTATAGGAAAAATCCGACCTTAGTTCTGAGGGACGTTTTCCTATAGGAAAAAATCCGACTTCAGTTCTGAAAGACTTTTTCTATAGGAAAAAATCCGACCTCAGTTCTGAGGGACTTTTTCCTATAGGAAAAAATCCGATCTCAGTTCCAAGGGACTTTTTTCAATAGAAAAAAAATCTGGCCTCAGTTCTAAGGGACTTTTCTCTATAAAAAAATCCGACCTCAGTTTTGAGGGTCTTTTTTCTATAGAAAAAAAAATCCGACCTCAGTTCTGAGGGACTTTTTTCTATAGAAAAAAATCCGACCTCAGTTCTGAGGGACTTTTTTCTATAGAAAAAAATCCGACCTCAGTTCTGAGGGACTTTTTTCTATAGAAAAAAATCCGACCTCAGTTCTGAGGGACTTTTTTCTATAGAAAAAAATCCGACCTCAGTTCTGAGGGACTTTTTTCTATAGAAAAAAATCCGACCTCAGTTCTGAGTGACTTTTTTCTATAGAAAAAAATCCGACCTCAGTTCTGAGGGACTTTTTTCTATAGAAAAAAATCCGACCTCAGTTCTGATGGAATTTTTTCAATAGAAAAAATCCGATTTCAGTTTCGGGTGACTTTTTTCAGTAGATGTCCTTTTTTCTATAGAAAAAAATCAGACCTCAATTCTGATCGACCCTTACCTTAAATTCATCATGCCAGGGAAATTCCAAATTGTGCAGATAACGTATGTGACCCAGCTGTAGCTGACTATCACTGAACCAATCCACATTGACCCAGGTGGCATCAACCTGACGCAGACGTTGTATAGCTCCATACTGTGGCGCCTTTACAATATCATAACGAATATCGATATTTTCATCGGCAGCATTGGTGCCAATCGATAAATTCGAAGGTGTAAGGAGTAATGAAGATTTGTGGATCATGATCAGGCCGGTATTATTGACCAATCGTAATTCCAGCGGATGCACGGAAACCGACAAAAATACCGTATCACTGGTCTCAATACCATCGGAGACATGCATTAGAAGCTGATAGCTAAACGATTCCGTCGTTGTGGTATTATAGAGGAATGTCACCTTTCCCGTATTAACATCGGCCTGGGAGAAAGTCATGGTCGGACGATTATTGATAATGAAACGTCCAAAGGATTCCTGAGGATTGGTAGAGGGCAAAATGGTATACATCAGCACATTGGGTGGACTGTCAGGATCTTGAATATTAAAAAGATCTACATCCAAATTCTTTTCAATTCCTTCAATGACTCGCAGAATTTTATTTGAGGGTATTTGCAGTTGAGGCGGGTCATTGATCGGCGTGATATTGGCATGCAACATAAAACGATGTTTTCCCAAAATATTTTCCGGCACCTTGTGTATATCGCCATAGATCTGCATATCCAACATGGCATGATCATTGAAATTTTCCGCCCCATTGTGAACATATTTCACCTTATCTGTGGACAGGTCCACCATATTGAAAGTGCGACATATCACGAAGTTATTTTTCTCTTGGGAGAATTGTAACAATTGACCATAACGGGGCTGTTGTACAACGTGGAAGACAATGGATGACTCAGAGACGCCAGGAGTTTTGCGATAATCCAAAAGGGTATCCAAAAAATTGGGTGAGAGAAAAACTGTTCCTCCTTCGAGTAACTGCATGGGGGAAACATAGAGTAGCTCCAGGGTTGGACTGGTTTCCGTAAAGATCTGGAAAGAGAAAAATAGGGAATATAAAAATATGTCTCTGAGCTACCGAATTTTTTCTATAGAAAAAAAGTCTCTCAGAACTGAGGTCGGATTTTTTTTCTATAGAAAAAATATTTTAGATGAACTGAGGTTGATTTTTTTTCTATAGAAAAAGATACCTCACATGGTCTGAGGTCGAATTTTATCTAGAAAAAACTGATGCTCCTTTTTCTTTATTTTCTGAGAAGAAATATTTCCGCCTTACCTTATAAGGCCCTTGAAAATCCGCCTTAATACAATACGATTGATCACAATAGCATATAAACTCATCCACCCCATACTGATTGCAGTAACCACTCTTCAAACAAGGTTCATGTTCCACGCAGGGATATTTCCACACACAATTCAAATCCAAATGCTGCGACTTATTGATGTGTGGGAAACCCAAATCTTTGCCATTTATTTGCACATCTTTCATACAGCCCATAAAACTGTTATCATTAATTCGCAGACCCTTATGCCAAAGGCGACGCCTCAGCTCCTCCTGCACTCCGCCAACAAAGAAACTCTTTTCCAAACTAATGGTAGCCTTAGTGTCATTATCATGCTGTCCCCGATAAATTTGATCATCTAAAGTGACTTCCGCCATTTCGGCATTATAACGCATCACCAGTTTATGCCATTTACCATCTGCCACGGAATCATTGGAGGTTAACTTGATTTGACTACCCTCTTTGTGAAAGGTAAAAATCAGTAGTTTATTTTCAATTTCCACCAGCACATAATCGAAACCGCCGTTATAGAAAATGACTCCAGTTTCTTCCATTGTCCGAAATTGCAGTGATACACTGTAAGAAAAAATGTGGTCGTTTTAAAAATGCTTCTAACTTTAAAAAATAGGTACTCACCTCTCTCCAGCTGGGTGTGATTCCTTGGCCATTAGAGCATAGGAATCGGTATTGAGAAAGCTTATAGCATCCTTAGTGGTTCCATTGAATTCAGCGCTACATGTCCATGAGACTTGTTTACTATCCGTATGGCCGGTACCTTCCTTGGCCCGCTTGATTACGTTGATATTATTATAGAAGACCTAGAGGAAATATTAATCGGCATAAGTGGAAGATTATTGAAAAACAATTTTATATTGAAAATAATATTGTTGTTTGTTTCTTTTTAACATTTTCATATTAAATATCTCTATTTACATATTCCGCACAGGTTTCTTAGTCCTGATTTACATTAGGCAAATTGAATTGCCTCAACTCTGTAGTTAAGGGAAATGACCACCTTTAACCTAGCTTGCCAACCAACTTGCGATTGCCCCAAGTGCAATTGTCTAGTGTAAATCAGATCTTGTCTTCCCTAATATAACAAATATCGAGAGAATATTAAAAATGCGCCACATTAATGTGGACCTATATTTACTCACAGAGATGGCGATGTAAGTTGGAAATTTCACATATAGTAATTAAACCAGTGAGCGGATCAGTATAGTCGGACGGGGCCGACCATATGATACCCTACACAACTTCCACGAAACTATAACTTTCTGTCGTTCTATATTCTGAGCTTGAGCAATATTTCGCATTATTTGCACCCTCTTGGCCGACTAGAGGTCAACAAATATTAAAAATATTCAGTACAGCCCTTCTAGTCACTTGTCCAGATTCCCTTCACCGTGGGTTGTGTTGTGATGTTCGGCTTTCAATTTTGGCCTATAGATCGACTCGAAAAAAAAACACCAAAAAATAAGTTTTCGGTCCACTTCATCCCAAAATTATTATCTGATCATCACCGAAAATTATAGGCGTTGTCTGTGACCATAACTTGAACCTCATGGAAAATTTCAAAGCGATCAGCGCTATATTTCCGTCCTCTAGTATGGAAATGGGTTACTAAATAATATATGAATACATACGCACCTGTAAATATTGATGTATAAGTCCCGCATCCGCGTACATACGACAATATAATTGGTATCTATTTAAAGGCCAACCACTCCTCTTAAACATACTATCAATTTCTCGGATCTAGGACCTTCGGGTGCAAATATATACGCCATAGAATACAACTTTTGTAATTTTTCGCACAAAAGTCAGGGTCCATTTGACCCGCTAAATATTGACCGATCTTTATCAAAACAGGCATACTTATTCTTTGGCCCGATCCCCTTCTCCATGCAAAAATTCGCTGTGTTTGGGCCATAATTGTGGCCTCTCGAGTGACCAGAAAAACCGAAAAAAATAAAGTTTTTGGTCCCCTAAATATTTACCGATCTCTTTCAAAAACAATAGGGGTCTTCATTGGCCAAATCCCATCCTACATGCAAAATTTCTTGAAGATTGGTCCATAACTGTGGCCTGTATCGTGTTTACAAATTATAATGGACAGACGGACGGACGGACACACATGTCTAGATCGACTCAGCTAGTCGAGATATGATGATCGGTATACTTAAAGGTGGGTCTAGGACCAATATTACGCGGCGTTACAAACTTTTGGGGCTGCACAAAGCTATAATACCCTGACAACATAGTTGTGTAGGGTATAAAAAAGTAAAAGTTATGTAATCAACAAACTGCTAGTTCTCGGGTTTAAATCACAGCGGAGCCGAAACAAATCTTTCAATGTGGTTTTCGAGTATTTGAAAAAGAGGCTTACATATCGCCCCTTATGAAATTCATCCATTGACATTTTAATAACCAATCTTAACATTCATGGGGATAACACAGACAATTACTGAAAGTAGTAGCTCTTCCAGAGGAAAATATCAAAACTAAATAAGCCAAGATTCTAACCACTGCACAAAATTCAAAAATAAACATATTTAAAGGTAAGGCATTCAATAAACCGATGGTTTACAGGTTCGAATCCCAGCGGTGTAGGAGGAAAAAAATTCCTTAAAATTGATTAACAAATATTTTTAAAGATATTCTTACCGGACCTCAGCATCATCATCAACACAGGAGGATAACTCAGAAGTAGCGCCTCCCAGAGGAATAAAGTAATACTAAATAAGAAAAGATTCAAACTACTGCACAAAATAGGCTTACTCCCCAGCAGGCATCCGACGCCCCCAGGAATTTATTTAAACAACCTCAGCATCATTATCAAAACATGATGATAACACCAAAATGGTCGGAGTAGCGCCACCAAGGGGAAAATAGCAATACTAAATAAGTAAAGACCACAACCACAGCAAACAGTAAGAGGAGGCGTTTGGCGCATTTTCGGTATTTTGAAGCTTGTGGACACGTTTATCAACCTAATCAGAAGTAATTTGGTAATTGTACCCTACACAACTATGTCGTCAGTGTATTATAGCTTTTTGCAGCCCCAAAAGTTTGTAACGCCGCGAAATATTGCTCATAGACCCATCTTTAAGTATACCGATCGTCATATCTCGACTAGCTGAGTCGATCTAGACATGTGTGTCCGTCCGTCCGTCTGTCCATTATAATTTGTAAACACGATACAGGCCACAGTTATGAACCAATCTTCACGAAATTTTGCATGTAGAATGGGTTCTGGCCAATGAAGACCCCTATTGTTTTTGTTGAAGATCGGTTAATATTTAGGAGATGAAATGGACCAAAAACTTTATTTTTGTCGGTTTTTCTTGGCGCTCCAGAGGCCGCAATTATGATCCAAACATCGCGAATTTTTGCATGGAGAAGGTGATCGGGCCAAAGAATAAGTATGCCTGTTTTGACAAAAATCGGTCAATATTTAGCGTGTCAAATAGACCCTGACATTTGTGTGAATAATGACAAAATTTGTATTCTATAGCGTATATATTTACCACTGAAGGACATAGACCCGAGAAGTTGATAGTATATCCAAGAGGAGTGGTTGACCTTTAAATTGATACCGATTATATTGTCGTAGTTACTCGGATGCGGGAGTTACACTTAAATTTTTACAGGTGCTTAACTATTCATATATTATTTAGTAACCTGTTACCACACTGGAGGGCGGAAATATAGCGCTGATCTCTTTGAAATGTTCCATGAGGTTCCAGTTAATGTCAAGGACAACGCCTAAAATATTAGGTGATGATCAGATAATAATTTTTCGGATGAAATGGACCGAAAACTTAATTATTTGTACTTTGCGAGTCGAAAGCCGAACATCACAACACAACCCACGGTGAAGAGAATCTGGACAAGTAATTAGAGGGGCTATACTGATTATGACCAATAATCTACTTCTTTCTACTTTCAGATATAAACCATCCAAATTTTAAAAGAAATGTATTTAATAAACCGTTGAGTCGCTGGTTCCAATTCCCCCGAGTTTTAGAAATAAGTTCCTGTGTTGACATAACCTCCATATAAAGATCGAGGTATTTATAAGTTTTCAGACGAATTTTCCACTGAAGTTGCTATAATTTGGAGATTTGAGATTTTGCAGCGCGAAAAACAAATGTTTTTAGACAATTTTAGATAAAAATCGATATTTTGATAGAGCGACTGACCAATTATTGGTATTATAAAAATTTTTAACGAATTGTCTTATCGAAGTTGCTATAATTTGCTTCCTGGCGTATATAAACATGTTTGCCGAAATTATTCAATAGGTTAATGATAGTTTTCCAATTTCAATGCCGCTAATTTGGAGTATGACGTGTGTCATTAATCCGGAGGAGAACATGGAAGCTGTTGTTTTCAATCCCATGTAAGTCGGAATCCACAGGGATATATACAACGAAACTGCTCGGTCGCAGCACTTTACGCAAACACATTGCGCAGCACTTTGAAAGCATGGAATCACATATTTTTAATCCGTCTTTGGGTTCTGTTATTGTAGCTACTCCTTTCCATTCAACTCTAAGGGGAAAGAGACATTTATTTTCGTGTGTCATTGAAGAAGATTTGATCTAACGTGGAAGAGAATAAGAAAATCTGGACAAAGAGCCTACCTCAGTTTCAAGCGCCCATCAATTGTTGAAGCATCACTTTCCGCAAGGATCGGTTGAAGGAATACTTTAATTGAAGAAGTGGATCATGCAATTTACAGCAAACAATTTGAATATAATTTATGTTGAATTTCCCTTTTGGTTTCTTTCCATCTAATTTTTTTATTGTCGTGCGCTATTCAAGAATAGCACTTCTGATTGGTAGAAGAAAAAGCTAACCTGGACTAAGAACCTATGCCAGTTTCAAGCGTCATCAAGAAGAGGGAACATTGTAATTATTGAAACAGGTTAACTTGAAGCACAGGTGGATTATTATCCTGAGATCCGAGATAGGGGAGTCTTTTTTATCAGAAATTTGATTGCAATCCGTCACCAGTTGTGCCGACAAATCGACAGATTATCCGGCACTCTAATAGAGACTGATTGATCACTAGGGGACAGAATTAACAGGGTCCTGGTTTTAGGTGCACTGAAATTCTTGAGTAGGATCAACGAACTGCAAAAAAAGGTGATGTGATCATGATAGCGAGTTGTGCTTCTATCACAGGCGGTATGACACCATTGATGTAGAAGATATTGCATATGAATATACAGTGAACGCTCGATAATGTGAATACTCAAACTAACATTAAAGTTTTGAAAATATCAGGGAATTGGCGGTAAATAAGCTGATCGAATCGAAAATGTGAACAATATGTAGTCGATTTATAAACCATCGTCCTTTCGTCTGTCTGGCTGGTGTGCACCATATCTCCAGAAGAAGGAAGCAGATTTGGAATATTTCTAAAACATAAATCAAGTTCGATGGTAGGTATTATATGGCCCCATTATCAAACCCTTATTGGGTCCAAAATTTGAACATATTTTTCTTAGATATCATAGATATCAAAATTCGAGATCTCAATATAAAAAGCAGATTTAGCCTCATCCGTCTGTTCCGAAACGGAATAGTTCAACGAAACTATTCCGGAAGAAGAAGAAGAAGATCGGTACTATGTCCAGCTCTTTCGTTTATCTACTTAATTTTTTTTTTGTTCGCCTAGTTCCTTTGGTTCCAATCCTTCATCAAGAACTTACCTTTATTGGTAACTTAGGTATACCAATGACTCACGTATACCATACACAATAATGTTCGCATAATATAATTCATTTAAGGATACAAAATTTGGAGAATATAAGGCTTTGAAGGCTATTCACCGAAAACTTTTTAATTTATTCTCTTGACAGGACCTAACCTCATTATTCTGCTCTAATTAAATTTATTTCCTATCATATTACCAATTAAAATTGTTATTACACTTTGTAATCGTTTACAACTTACATCTGATATGCATCCTCTAAAACTGGCCAAATCATTCAAATAATCAGGTGAATATTCACCCGGGCCACCCAGCGAAGTGCCAAAGTGAACATTTAATGCTCCCATATCCGCCGGCAATGTTTTTCTTATAATATTGCCATCCACCTGTAAGGTGATATTATTTTCATAGCGTTGGACGGCGACATCATGCCATTCCAAATCGTTGAGCTTCTGTTTTTTCGGTGAACGTAACTGTAATGAAAGAGAAAAAAAAATAATAAAGATGGTGAAAAAATGGGAAGTGATTAAAAATCTCAGCATGCGTAATTTATTGAAAAAGAGATAATATAACAAACACACACACACGTGCACAAAAACTACCAATTTCAAATAATGAAATTTAAGATCTAAGGAATTTTTATGGCTTATGAGCTTTCCAGTGGCATTTGGCTATTAAAATAACGCGCTCCACCAAGAGATTTGTAAAGATCCGCACTGGAACATTGGTATGTATAAATAAATATGAAGATGTGTTTGCGATTTGTGTTATCGTGTGATCGCGGTCAGTTAATAACAACCTGCCAACAGAGAAAATGATTTCGAGTTAGCATTGTGAACTTACCTGTACAGTATTGCGTTCTATTTTATAGGTAAAAGTAATGGCAGCTGCCTCCAGCCGCATTAGACAATAATCTGTTCGTCCGGCAGCCATAAATAGAAATGCATTCTCCTGAGCTGTACGAAATTTAACACGTATGTTTGTAGACATTTTCGCTTCTTGCAGGGGCATCGATATGTAGCCATCGCCAAAGAATGAAACTGGAAAGAGAAGAGGTGGAAAATTGGTGGAAGGTTAGAAGGTGGAATTAAAAATGAGGAAGGAAAAAATTATATATTTTTTTAAATATTTATAAGCGACGATTTTTTTAAAAATTACAAGTGGTGGATTTTCTACAAATATTTTTTTCAACGACTAATACAAGGCGTGGATTTTTATAGCCTCCACCATAGTATGGGGGTATATTAATTTTGTTCTTCCGTTTGTAACTCATCGAAATAATCATTTCCGACCCTATCAAGTATATATATATATATTCTTGATCAGCGTAAAAGACGATTTAAGCATGTCCGTCAGTCCGTCGGTCTGTTATAATCACTCTAGCGTCTAAACTAATTGAGATAGATCGCCAAAATTTTGCATAGAGTCGTCTTTTGTCTGCAGGCAGGTCAAGTTCGATAATGGGCTATATCGGTCCACGTTTAGGCATAGCTCCCATATAAGGGTACCCCCAAATTTTCGGTATTTTGAGGTTCTTGAGCGCGTTTTTCAACCATATTCGCTGAAATTTGGTACATTGAGTTCCTATTTTGTACCAAATTTCCCCACTAAGAATTATAAAAGGGTACCTTTTGGTATGTTGGGGTTCTTGAGCGCGGTTTTCAACCGAATTCGGGATAGGGATAGTCCAAATATATAACCCCCTTTTTATACCCTTCTCCACACAGTGGTACAGGGTATTGTCTTCGTGCATATGTTTGTAACAGGCAAAAGGAAACGAGATAGACACACGGTTCCTTTTGAGAATATGCATAGAATCACTTTTTAAGTCGATTTATGCATGTCCGTCCGTCTTTTGGTGTTCAATTGTAAACAAAGTACAGGTCGCATTTACAATCCGATTTGGATGAAATTTGGTACTGCTTATTTGTTTGGCCCAAGGACTCACCCTTTTGAAATTGGAGAAAATCGGTACAGATTTAGATATAGCTCCCATATATAGTTTCGCCCGATTTTATGTGAATAGTGCAACAAAGTCCCTATATATCTTTCGATTTGCACAAAATTTGGTATAGCGTACTGTATTAAGTCTAGAATAATGTGTGCTAAGTTTCGTGAAAATCGGTTCAGATTTAGATATAGCTCCCATATATAGTTTCGCCCGATTTTAGGTAAATGGTGCACCTAAGTCTCTGAAAATCATTCGATTTGCACGAATTTCGGTATAGCGTAGTCTAGAATGACGTGTGCTAAGTTTCGTGAAAATCGGTTCAGATTTAGATATAGCTTCTATATATCTACGAACCATAGTATGCTAAGTCGACTTAGCATGTTTTAAAGTTCTTTACGTTTTTAGATACTACCGTCCTTAATTTATATTCTCTGAAATTTTGGTAATCATCGGCCAATCTAAACCAAAGTTATAAGCAAAAATGTACTTAGCATGGCCCGTTGGATATATGAAACTTCCATACTTTGAGAGCTTCTACTGAAAAACTCACTTTTCAGACTTAGCATACTATGGTTCGGAGGCGTCGATATAGTTTCGCCCGATTTTAGATAAATGGTATGCCAAAGTCCCAATATATCTTCCGATTTGCACGAAATTTGGCATACCGTACTGGATTGCGTCTAGAATGATGTGTGCTAAGATTCGTGAAAATCGGTTCTGATTTACATATAGCTCCCAT
Organism: Musca vetustissima; assembly: GCF_032173495.1. Lineage (NCBI taxonomy): Eukaryota > Metazoa > Arthropoda > Insecta > Diptera > Muscidae > Musca > Musca vetustissima. The sequence goes on along the minus strand of NW_026877284.1, from coordinate 32,682 downwards.
ATAAAGTTTCGCCCGATTTTAGGTAAATGGTATGCCAAAGTCCCTACATATCTTCCGATTTGCACGAAATTTGGTATAGCGTACTGAATTGAGGCTAGAATGATGTGCGTAAAATTTCTTGAAAATCGGTTCAGATTTATATATAGCTCCCATATATAGTTTCACCCGATTTTAGGTAAACGGTGCACCAAAGTCCCTGAAAATCAATCGATTTGCACAAATTTTGGCATAGCGTACTTAATTGAGTCTAGAATGATGTGTGTAAAAGTTCTTGAAAATCGGTTCAGATTTGAATATAGATCCCATATATATTTTCGACCGATTTAATGTAAATGGTTCACCAAAGTCCCTATATATCCTTCGATTTCCGTGAAATTTGGCATATCGTAATGAATTGAGTCTAGAATGATGTGTGTAAATTTTTTTGAAAATCGGTTCCGATTTAGATATAGCTCTCATATATATATATATATATATATATTCGTCCGATTTTAAATATGGCCATTAGGAACAAAACCTGCTGAAAGTAACACAATCTAACCTGTGACAAGTTTCGTTGAAATCGAATCATATTTGGATATAGCTTCCATATCTATTTTCATCCCATTTTAAGTAAATGGTGCACCAAATTCCCTATGTTTGTAATATTGACATGAAATTTTGCACAACGTACAACGTAAATCGATTTACATAATTTTGTCCCATTGTAACAAACGAATGGCATGTTTATGGATTGATCTAAGTCGGTTCACATTTAGATAAAGGTCATATATATATTATAGTGTCCAAGTTCATGTCAATGGTCCTTTCGTTAGGATACATTCGTTTAATATACCCATAGTGGTGAAGGGTATCATATAGTCGGCCCGTCCGACTTTACTACTTTCCTTACTGGTTTTTAAATTATTTTAAGACCAACGACTATTACAAGGCTTAGATTTTTTAAAAATATTTTTTCAACGACTATTACAAGGCTTGGATTTTTTAAATATATTTTTTCAACAACTATTACAAGGAGTGGATAGAATATACCTAAACATAAAACATAAATATTCCTTCCCCATCCCGTTCTATGCTGGAGATCATAACCCATACTGTTATAAACATTCTTAAATTATAATTATCGCCCTCAAAGTGCCTCCAAAACACAAACAGATCATATCAATTCATTTGTGTTATCATTTGGGAAAAAAATCTATCAAAAACCAAACAGAAATACCGCTCTTTATCAAATAAGTTATTACATTTGGTGGTCAGTAAATTGTCGAAATTATAGACAATGACATTTGTCTCCTCCGATGCTAGTTTTTAATAAACACTAAAGTTTATTGCACCCACAAAACAGCAAGAACAAGAACGAACTCATTTCATAATTCTATTTCGTTGTCGTGTTGTAGATTTGAAATCTAAAGATATCACATCACATCATTTCGGCCCTATGTGGTTGGGATAAGAAAAAACAAACACAAACGACATCATCCAGTGGAGGCAGCCAAAAGATTGTATCACCCAATTAAAAAATCTCCCTCCCCAAAAACCACAACAACAACAAAAAAAAACTCAAAAACACAAGTAAGTCATTTAAAACCCACCAAAAACACAATAAAACAACAAATAAACAGATTAATTAAACACGGAGACCTCAGACTGCAACAACATACAAGACAGGAACAACAAAAACAAGAAGAACAGACGAACTATGTCTGGTCTGATATTATATATGTTTGTTGTTGTTGCTGTGTTTCTTCTAACAAGCATCATAAATAAACTATAACTTAAAATGTTGTAACTGCAACACCAGAACAAAAAACGTGGCACAAACGTGCAGGCGGTCAAATGCCTGAAAATGAGAGGGCAACGTAAATTGTTCTGTTTTCGATTGGGGTCCAATTGAGAGCAGATACAATTTTTTTTAAATTTGAATGATTGAAATTATGTGTTTTATATATATTATCTCCAATATTAACGAACCGTTAAAATGATTTAAAATAGAGTATTCAGATCATTTTGACCTAATAAGTGGTGCATTGAATGTCAAATTAAATTTGGTGATACTTCGTTCTATTTTTAAAAATAAAATAAAAAAATATGAGACAGGTATTTTAAAAAATGGAAATTTAAAATCAGTGGTCGGTACAATTTGGAAGGGATGTTTCGGTATTTTGAGAATTTTGGACACGTTATCAACATTGGGCTCCCATATAATACCCTTTTTATTTGTTTGAATAAATTTTCACGATAGATATCACAATATTTAAGACATTTAAGACAATATTACAGACATTGCAAGTACTTCTAAGATTGTTGATAATACAAATGCGATTTATCGTTTGGCTGCAATATGATATTTTGTATTATAATTTCTGTATAGCCTCACGTATTTTTCGGTATGTCCAATGTCCCATTAGATATTTTCAATGTCATCCGGCCTGGCCAAACTTAACATCGTTTTAGTTGTTTTTATTTTAAAAATGTGACATATTTTCTGACACAAGTTAATGTATTTTCAGAGAAAGATATAGGGAATATGTCAAAAAATAATCTACCTAAACCTCTAAGACCCATAAATGAAAATTTGGTATAAACCTTACCTCTTACAAAGCCAACTGCTCCAAATCCTGAAAAACACCCACGAAAACCATATCGACACATTCCACCTATTTTTCATCGGACGAAACTATATATGGGAGCTATATCTAAATCAGGACCGATTTTCTCGAAACTTGGCAGACATCATTCTAGGCTCAATTCAGTACGTTGTGCCAAATTTCGCGCAAATCGAAAGATATATAGGGACTTTGGGGTACCATTTACATGAAATCGGACGAAACCATATATGGGAGCTATGTCTAAATCAGGACCGATTTTCACGAAACTTGACAGACATAATTCTAGGCTCAATTCAGTACGTTATGCCAAATTTCATGCAAATCGAAAGATATATAGCGACTTTGGTGCACCATTTACATGAAATCGGACGCAACTATATATGGGAGCTATATCTAAATCTGGACCGATTTTCTCGAAACTTGGCAGACATCATTCTAGGCTCAATTCAGTACGTTGTGCCAAATTTCGTGCAAATCGAAAGATATATTGGGACTTTGGGGCACCATTTACATGAAATCGGACGAAACTATATATGGGAGCTATATCTAAATCTGGACCGATTTTCTCGAAACTTGGCAGACATCATTCTAGGCTCAATTTAGTACGTTGTGCCAAATTTCGCGCAAATCGAAAGATATATAGGGATTTTGGGCACCATTTACATGAAATCGGACGAAACCATATATGGGAGTTATATCTAAATCTGGACCGATTTTCTCGAAACTTGGCAGACATCACTCTAAGCTTAAGTCAGTACGTTATGCCAAATTTCGTGCAAATCGAAAGACATATTGGGACTTTGGGGCACCATTTACATGAAATCGGACGAAACTATATAAGGAAGGTATATCTAAATCTGAACAAATTTTCTCAAAACTTGGCAGACATCACTCTAGCTTCAATTCAGTAAGTTATGCCAAATTTGGTGCAAATCGACAGATATATAGGGTCTTTGGTGCACCATTTACCTTAAATCATCCTTGGGCGGAACAAATGAGCTGTGCCAAATTTCATCCAAATCGGATTATAAATGCGACATGTACTTTTTTTACAATTTAACACCAACAGACGGACAGACGGACGGACGGACATGCATAAATCGACTCAGAAAGTGATTCTATGCATATTCTCATATGGGTCTATCTCGTTTCCTTTTGCCTGTAACAAACATATGCACAAAAGACAGAAAACGCATTCGAGAGATGTTTCAAGCCATGTCTGCATTCAGCATTGCTGCCAAATTAATACAGTTATACAGTAAAGGACCACTCTGAATCCTTCAATACCGAACGAGAATTCAGACAAGGGAACAGTCTATCGTGTGTCCTTCTTAACATCCTGCTGATAAGAAAAGGTCATACGAGATGCAAATATGAACAGAAATGGCACTCTGTATACATACCAAACATCATATGTTACTTGCCTATGCCGACGACATGGGCCGAACATTGCTAGCGGTAACAGCCACCTTTGAACGAATTAAGAAGGAGTCCGCCAAAGTGGGAGTGACAGTAAATGGCGAAAGGACCATGCTAATGGTATCAACACGTCTTGGACTAACAATGGAACTGGAAAATTACAGCTTTGATGTAGTCAGAGATTTCATCTACCCCGGTATCGCCATAAATGAAGCAAATGACATCGGTTTTGAGATTCGGATAGTTTTTTTTTCAACAGATGAAAAATTCGCCTTAATTCTCCGTCGACGGTAATATTGCCGTCGAATGAACCATGAGTTGTACCATCTATTCTCGGACATTGATATAGTCAGACGTATCGATGCGAATGCCCCAGCTTAAAAGGCATATAAAAGCAAAACAAATGGTTCACGCAGGTACTACGACAATATAATTGGCGTCCTCTTGGATATACTATCAACATCTCGAGCCTTCTTCAAGAGTAAATATATACGCCATAGCAGGGACGTACGCAGGGGGGCGGCCCGGGGGGCCCGGGCCCCCCCCCGAAATTAATTTTTTTCACAGTAAATTTATGTTTGTAACAGCGAATTTTTTCATTTTGTACTACCGGGCCCCCCCCCGAAATGAAATCCTGTGTACGTTGCTGCGCCATAGAATACAATTTCTTTTATTATTTCACACAAAAGTCAGAATCTTTTCGACCCGCTTAATATTGAGGGATCCTCATAAAAGCAGTCGTGCCTATTCTTTTGCCAGATTCCCTCCGTGATGTAAAATTTTATTATGTTGGGTCATGATTGCAGACTCTAGACCGATCAGAAAAATAGACAAAAATAAAGTTTATGGTCCATTTGATCCGCTAAATCTTAACGGATCATTACCAAAAACAATAGGGGTCTTATTTGACTAGAACCCGTCCTACATCTAAAATGTCGTGACGATTGGTGCATAACCGTGGCCTATATCGAGTTTTAAAATTATAATGGACGGACACACATGTTCTAGATCTAATCAGTTAGTCGAGATATGACGGGATATGGGTATAATATAATAGTAGGGTCTAGGATCAATATTTCGCGGCCTCTTGGGGCAACATAAAGCTATAATACCCTGACAACATAGTTGTGTATTGCTTAGAGGACCCAATATTGTGCCTAGACTCAGAATATAACTCCGCTGAAATCCGTAGAAATCATTTCAGATTTAGATATAGCTCCCATATATAGTTTCATTCCAATTTATTTAAATGGTGCTCCAAACTCACAACTTTAGCCCGATTGAGACTAAAATTTGGCGTACTGAATTAGGTAGAGACAATTCTGCCAATCCTTTCGTAATGCCAAAAATATAGTCCCTTCGGTTGAAAAATGCGCCTAGGACCATTAAAATACATATATAAATCAGTTGGGGCTTATACCCAAAGAGATTTTATATGGGCCTTATACCCAAAGATCGACCGGTATATATAATTTTTGGTAGGAATATTTTATACCCAATGAGAATCAAATATATATATTTAAAGCCAATACTGAAAATTTGGGTTCCGTCATACGGAGACTATACCAAAACGTGAAACAATATTGATAACTGTTGATAGAAAAATGTTGCAAAAATTGGGAACCCAAAATATCAAAACAAACCCGTGAGCGGAACAGTATAGTCGGACGGGGCCGACCACAACTACCACGTAACTGGAACTTTCTGCGGATTTTTTTTCCGAGCCTGGGTAATATTTCTTGATATTTGCACCCTCTTGTCCGATGTATTGACATATTTTCCGAATATTACTAATATTCAGTACAGCCGCTCCTCTAGTTACTTGTCCAGATTCCCTTCACCAAGGGTGATGTTGTGATGTTCGATTTATAATTGTGGCCTATAGATCGTCTCGAAAAAATAAAACAAAAAAAAGTTTTCGGTCCACTTCAACTCGAATTGCTATCTGATCATCACCAAAAATTGTGGGCGTTGTCCTTGACAATAACTGGAACTTCATGGAAAATTTCAAAGCAATCGGTGCTATATTTCCGTCCTTTAGTGTGGTAATGGGTTACTTAATATTATCTGAATACATAAGCACCTGTAAATATTTACGTGTAACTTCCACATCCGAGTACATTCCGCAATATAATTGGTATCAATTTAAAGCCCAACCACTCCTCTTGGATATACTATCAACTTCTCGGCTCTATGTCCTTCAGGAGTAAATATATACGCCATAGAATACAAATTTTGTCAGGGTTCATTTGACCCAATCTTTATCAAAACTTGTATGCTTATTATTTGGCCAAATCCTCTTCTCCATGTAAAAAATCGAGATGTTCGGGCCATAATTGCGGCCTCTGGAGCGACCACAAAAACCGACAGAAATTAAGAAATTGGTCCATTTCATCCCCTAAATATTATCCGATCTTTCCCAAAAACAATAGGAGTCTTCATTAGGCCGAACCCATCCTACATGCAAAATTTCGTGAAGATTGGTCCTTAACTGTGGCCTGTATCGTGTTTACAAAATATAATGGACAGACGGACGGACACACATGTCTAGATCGGCTCAGCTAGTCGAGATATGACGATCGGTATACTTAAAGGTGGGTCTAGGACCAATATTTCGCGGCTTACATACTCTTGGGGCTGCACAAAGCTATAATACCCTGACAACATAGTTGTGTAGGGTATACTAAATGTCAATTCGATTGAAAAAATTACCCAAAATACCGAAAAAAGAAGGTCTACACCAACATTTGAGTCAATATAGTAATACCTTGCTAAAGCATCACAAGCCGTCGAAATTTGAGGATTCCAGAAGCAGTTGAATTACATTACATAGTAGTGTTGGAGCAATTTTATTCATTCTGCCGTTTTGGACTTATTAAAACTTATTTCAATCAAAACTTTTAAATCCGAACCTCGACATTTACTACTTTTCATGCCTTTTTACAACCCTTTAAGTTCCTAGTAATAATATATGCAGTATCATCTGAATTATTTTTCTTTGGTTCCTTCTATTTACATTAAGAAAGCGACATTGTTTTATTTTTGGAAAAACAATCACCAATTGTATATTTTCACAATTGTGTTATTTTAGGTGTTCCGTCATATTGTGACCGACATACGCTATGCTATTGCATGTCACAAAATGTGTCAGTTCCGAGAGAGTTGCGTTTACTGTTTCTTAAATGCCTTTTTGTGTTATGGGCAGTACAATGTTCTACAAATTAGTTTTTGTTGTGTTTTCTTGCTTTCTTTCTTTCACAACCAGCAAGCACCCACCATTCCGCATATGACACAACTACTACAAACATAACATTCGTTTTATGAACATGAGGAGTATGAGGACATATGTCGTCGGAAATGGCCCATGAGGATGTGTGAAATAATCAAAACTGTACTTCAAAACACACAAAATTATATTATCTAATGAAACACTAAATGTTTGAAGTTGACTTTGATATAATTTCAATATTGTGAGTGTTTATTCAGCTATTTGAACAGATGAGAGTAGGGAGAGTCGTATGGTTCTTTCCGTATTTGTTTAGGATTGTGTTGCATAAACAGGAACCAGTGAAATTCTACGGGTGGTGTCATTTTCGTGGATTGACATACTGTGAAGGATTAAAGTTAACCAAATGGTAAATCCTTTGGTAATGTTTTTTTTTTTTATAAAAATCACATGCATACCTCCATAACTTCCCACCTGGCACGTGAATTCGTGTTAAGGGATTAACAGCTGATAGTAAAGCGTGAGGCATGTGTGTTTTTAGGGGGGTTTAATTCACTTTTACCACCTTCTTTTTGAGTAAGGATTTATGGGAAGGTTAGGAGTCATAATTATACTCTACCACAACTATGGATGGATAAGAAGGATTTGGAGATTTATTAGCACACATGCACTGATAAAAAAAGTGTTGCGTGATGTGGACTGACGGATTATCAAAACCCCAGCAAAGTGGCTGAAACTAAAATCTAGAAATTTGAAAAAAGTGGGACAATATTTTTATGTAGGTTTGTGATAGGGCAAGATATATGGAAAACCATAATACGCAAAAGGTACTAGAAATGGGAGCATTGATTTTGGACATGAAGAACACTAACAATTTGGAGTGAGGAGTCGATGGTGAATTATATAGTAGATATTCTCCTTTGTTTTGAAAGTGGACGGTTTTGTAACTCATATTATCACTTACGTAAATAACTAAAAGGAACTAAAATTAGTACATTTAGTGTCGGGTAAAATATAGAGCTAAAGTAATTGATTTTGGAAATTCTTACTAAAAGTTCAATTGGTAAGAATGAGGTAAGAAGTTGGTTTCTGAAATCAGAATAAAATTATTATTAGGTTGGGGAAAAATAAATCAGAACGGTTGTTCCATAAGCCAAGCTTAAAAAAGATTTCCAAGCGCATCGGCCTTGTCCGCAAATCCACCAATTTGGAAGACCACGTTCCAAGATGTTGTTTTCTATTTGGTCTTTCCATCTAATTCGTGGCCTTCCCCTTCTACGGGAACCATAAGTAGGCTCGTTTTTATATGCCTTTTGAGCTGGGACATTCTCATTCACCCGCACAACGTGGCCTAGCCACCGTAGTCGCTGCAGCTCAATACGATCGATGTCCGCGTATAAGTTGTAGAGCTCGTGGTTCATTCGACACCGATATTCACCGTCGACGCAGATCAGCCCGTAGATCTTTCGGAAAATTTTTCTTTCAAACACCCCAAGAGCTGCCTCATCTGCTTGCGCAAGTACCCATGCTTCTGATCCATATAATATCACGGGTAGTATCAACGTCTTGTAAAGTGTGAGCCTTGCTTTTGAGTTGTTTGCTCAGACCATAGTAGCATCGGTTGGCCATCACAATCCTTCTCCGAATTTCAAAACTGATGTCATTCGTTTTATTTATGGCGGTACCAAGGTATATAAAGTCTTTAACTACCTCGAAGCTGTAGTTCTCAAGTTCCACAGTTGGTCCGAGTCTACTGGACGTCTTGCGCGTTGATACCATCAGCATGGTCTTCTCGCTGTTTACTGCCAGACCCACTTTGGCAGACTCCTTTTCAATTTGTTCAAAGGTGGCTGTAACCCCTCGTAATGTTCGACCCATTACATCGATATCATCGGCGTAGGCGAGTAACATGTGTTGTATGGTATACAGAGTGTCATTTCTGTTCACCTTTGCGTTTCGTATGACTTTTTCAGTAGGATGTTAAAGAGATCACACGACAAACTGTCACCTTGTCTGAATCCTCGTTAGGTATTGAAGGACTCCGATAGGTCCTTTCCTACTTTAACTGCTGATCTTGTGCTACTTAAAGTTATCCTGCATAGAGACATAGCCTCTGTATATGTATATTTTCGTCCGATTTTATGTAAGTAATGCACCAAAACCCCAACTTTGTAATCAACGTGCTTAATGAGGTTATAATGACGTGTATAATTTTTTGTTGATATCGGTTCAGATTTAAATGTAGTCCCCATATAGAGTTTCATTCGATTTTCAATAAATTGGTGCACAAGTCTCCCCAGGTTCGTCCGATTGACATTTTGCGCAGGATATCGAAGTGAATATAGACTAACATGTGTCAAGTTCAGTTGAAATCGGTTCAGATTTAGACATAGCTTCCATATATAGTTTTGTCCGATTTTCATCAAATTAAGCTATTTTACGACCAGCACTATCAGCAAAACATTACTGAGTACATTTATGCTAAATATACAATTTATGTATATGGTCTATAGTCGGTGCCGTCTGACATTGGTAAATTCATTACTTCTTTTTCCAAAAACAAAAAAAAAATTTGGTAGCCCGGTTGGGAATTTTGGGTACGTTTTCCAACGAATTGATTCTAATTTGATATTTTGGATTTTCATTAGTTAACAAATTATTCATGGCTACATGGCTCACATTAAAATTTCGATCAATCGGGTATAATAAGTTCGGCCGGCCGCACATAACGACGTTTCTACTGGGTTTTTTGTATTCCTTGTTACAGTTTTTCAAAAATCTACAACATTTAACAACACTTGATTACTAAATTTGGCTAAAACTTATCTCGAACAGATCTAATTCTAACAGAGAAACATATTTTAATTGCATAAAAATGTATATTCAGTCAGTAGTCCTAGATTTTCTTATCTGATATTTTGTATATGATTTTGGTTAACAAAGCCAACACAAAAACTCAAAAAAACACCAAATCGCCCACCAGCTATCATTGACCATTCGCTGATTACCTTGATACAATATGCCAACTTCTAATTCTGTTGCACTTTTAAATCTCCATTACAGATTTCACCATGAAAATATAAAACTCTAAATCGAACTCCGAATTCATCTTATCTGATTTGAAAAATCTCAGCACGATTTTGGTTGTTTTGTGTGTTTGCGTTACGTTTCCTTCACAAAAGCCAAAAATGGTAGGGACACGACGACGACGATGTACAATTGGCAGCAGTTTGTTAATATTGGTGTTTGGTTGGTTGTTTCCAATCATTTTCCTGCATGGATTTTCCTTTAGCTTCGAGTGACAAAAATTGACAATGTATTGGTGGCGGTTTTATTTTTGCACTTCTGAAGAAGAAGAAAAAACAATCAACAGCCACTAAAATGAAACATGTTCATGTCCTCAATTTGTACCCATGAAGATGTGATGCATAAAAAATAAACACAACAAAGTCGCCGAGCGACAACAACACCAACAGCAAAATACAGACAACATGTTCATTTATGCCAAAAAATAAATTAATTATAAAACTGAGCGACTCCAAGAAATGACTGTACAGGGTAATGGCACAGACCACAAGAAGAAAAAAAAACAACAAGGAACCATGCACTTGCATTGAACATTTTTTGAGTGATGAGTAGCGCAACCGGCAAGTGCAGGTTGGTGCAACCTTGAGTAGACCATAAGGAAATTCATTTTATTTAAATATGAGGTTTTCCTTGTTATAAAGTGGTAGGACTTCTGGGAATTGGAGACTTACAGAGAATTTTTCTGGTTATAGATGATGATTTATGTCTAGAACACTCAAGGTATTCCATAGAGTGTAGAAGAAGATTAAGGGCTCGAAGTTTCAACATAGAGACATTGTCTAAGAGGTATGTAAAGTGCTAAATTTAGGTATCATCAGGACTATGTTGTTTTTAAAATTTCTATAAGTAAATTTAACCAAAAACAGACGAAGTATTAAGTTCGACTATGTTATTGTAAATTGTCTACTAGAAGGCTGTTTATGATCTGAAAACTAAATGGCTAATTACAGATACTCATATTGGAAAATTGACATAGAAACTTAAATATGCCGAAAGTGGTATAAGTAAGCGGGAAATATATTGAAACGAGTAAGGAAATTAGTAAAGTCGGACTGGGCCGACTATATGATACCCTTCACCACTACGGGTATATTCTAAATATGTATCTTAAAAGACGTCGCATTTTCGAAGCAGCATATCTGATCTTTATCTATATCTAAAACGACTAAAATCAATCGCTTCACATGCAATTCTGCAACCTATGCACTGTTAAAAATGTAATCTCGATCCGACACCCATTGATTATTTGGTGTACAATTAACATGAATAAGTCAAAATTATATATGTAAGCTATGCTTTATCTATATCTGAACCGATTTCAAGGAAACTTGGGCCCCCAGAGCCGCCCCCCTGCGTACCTCCCTCATAGGAGGTGTATGTAAATCTGAACCGATTTTCACGACATTTCGCACACATCATTATATACTTAATTCAGTACGCCGTGCCAAAATACATGCAAATTGAATGATTTTCAGGGACTTTGGTGCATCATTTACCTATAATCGGACGAACATATATATGGGAGCTATATCTAATCTGAATCGATTTTCAGGAAACATAGCACGCGACATTTCAGACTTATGCCAAAATTCGTGCAAATCTAATGATTTGAAGGGACTTTGGTCCCCTGGCTATGCCAAAATTCGTGCAAATCGAATGAATTTCAGGGACTTCAGTGCACAATTTACATAAAATCGGACGAAAAATATATATGGGACCTATATCTAAATCTGAACCGATTTTTTCCAATTTCAATAGGGCTCTGTCCTTGGACCAAATGAATGAGCTGTGTCAAATTTCGTCCAATTCGAATAATAAATTCGAACTGTACTTTGTTTACAATTTTACATGGACAGACGGACGGACGGACGGACAGACGGACATGCGTAAATCGACTTAGAAAGTGATTCTATGCATATTCTCAAAAGGAACCATGGGTCTATCTCGATTCCTTTTGCCTGTTACAAACATATGCACAAAGACATAATACCCTGTACCACAGAGTGGTGAAGATTATAAAAATTGTGGGAAGAAGTTTTCTCTTCACCAGACATTGTGAAGCCATTTTGGTGAAAAAATGCATCTAAAACCATCGAAACACAGAAAATAGGGCAATATTTTTTAAGAGTGATATATCAACAAATTTTCTTCACAGATGTCAATACACAGAAAAAAGATTTAATGAATATTTTCATAATTTTATTCATAGTACATTTTTTCCATATTGTTGAGTCAATACACAGAAATAAGGTTTAATGAATATTTTCTTAATTTTATTTATAGTACATTTTTTCCATATTGTTGAGGTACCTCGCTTAGAAAAAAAATATTAAAATTATGGGAAAACGGCTACTTTTTCCAAAAAATGTATAATGTTCCCCCACCTCTCCCCTCACTTGATGGTTGTTACTCTTTCTTTTATTTTTACTCTCCACTCACTCGATTGTGTGCTTAATTTTGCATTCTATTCTTCCATTATTAAAGACACTGTTACAGACATCTGCATTGTGATATAGAATTCGCATATGTATTTTCTAAATTCTTTCGATATAAATGCCAATTATAATATATCAAACAAGTGTTTATACGTGCAACAAGCCCAGCCGAATGTTTAACATTGTATAACAATGAAGAAAACATAAAACAGAACCAGTAAGGAAAGTAGTAAAGTCGTACGAGGCCGACTATATGATACCCTTTACCACTTTGGCTATATTCAAGAGATGCATCCTAACAATGGTTGAAGAACCATTGACATAAAATTGGACTAAATTAAATGTGTGATCTGTATCTATATGTGGAACAACTTAACCCTATGATCAATAACAGGGTACATGTGTAACTTTTTTATGCCCTCAATCATAGTATGGAGAGTTTTTGAGTCCGCTTTTAAATCGAATTCTCTGAAATTTGGTACAATGGATTCTTATTGAATATCAAATTATAAATAACAGTTCACTTTTTCTGGTAGCCCCCATATAAGGGTAATTTTCGGTTCTTGAGCGGTCTTTTCAACCGAATTCGCTGAAATTTTGTACAATGCGGTATAATTGAATACATCAATCCACATTTTCTCGGCAAATTCATTACGGGAGATTTAGAGTCATTTTGTGCAGTGGGACAAAATTATGTAAATCGATTTATATCAAACTAATCATTCTCTAACACAGAGCGCTGTTTAAAATGTAATTTCAATAGGACACCAGTCCATTATTTGGTGCACAATTAACATGAAGTCAGCCGAACATATATTTATGTGGGAGTAATATTTGCCTCCGAACTAATTTTTTGCTCAATTTAGTACCTTAATTTAACCAATGTTAGGCTATACCAACTTTAGAACGTCCTGCGAAATTTGGTGTCAATCGAACAAACATGAAGAGTTTGGTACACCATTCACCTAAAAGCGGCGAAAATATATATGGAAGCTATATCTAATTGTAAAGCAAATTCAATAAAACTTGACTCATGTGAGGATATCCCTACTTCAGTACGTTGTGTAAAATTTTGTGCCAGTCGCCCTAAAATTGATACTTTTGGTGCATTATATGTCAAAAATCGGAAGAAAATATTTATGGGAGTTATATCTAAATCTGAACCGATTTTAAATATATATGGCAGCTATATCTAAATCTGAACCGATTTTCTCCAATTTCAATAGGGTTCATCATTGGGCCAAATAAGTGACATGTGCCAAATTTCATCCAAATCGGATCATAAATGCGACCTGTACTTTGTTCACAAAAATACATGGACGGACGGACACACGGATTTGCATAAATCGACTCAGAAAGTGATTCTATGCATATTTTCAAAATGAACCATGGGTATATCTCGTTTCCTATTGCCTGTTACAAACATATGCACAAAGACATAATACCCGGTACCACAGTATGGCAAAGGGTATAAATAGACAATTTTTAAAACAACAAATAATTTCTTTACCATGAAAGGCCAGCCAGTAGAGTAAATGGATCGGTAACCTTATATTTTGAGGGACAACGTTAAAACATAGAGGTGTATGGAAACTGTTCTGCAAAAATATGTTTCACCCAATAAGTACTAATACCAATTTATAATGACTTCGATGGAAAAATTCACCTAAAACTTATCAAATATTGAAAATGGGTAACTTTATAGGGTGAATATGCTAAAACATGCACCTATATCGAAAATCTTCTGCAAATATGTTTTTAGACGTTGAGAACCCGCAATGCCACCCCTTCGGAACGTAAAATGTGTAAAAATTGGTCTGGAAATCTCTCCCTCACCCTCTACAGAATGAGATTGCCATAGGAACCCTTCGGTTGGAAAATGTGACTAAAACCTTGGACTTATATATAACATTCTCTGGAAAGATATTTCTCAGCCTATAAAAACCTGAATGCGAAATTAAATCCTCGTCGGTGGGGAAATGCGGCTTAAACATTCAGAATATCGAAAAGATACCCATATTTGATACCCATATTTGCAGGAAATCATCTTGCCCCCGCGGTTGAGAAATGCTGCCAAAACCTTCAAAATATCGAACATGAGGCCGGACTTTTATATAGGAACTATGAAAAAGCCTGGATTTTTATTTAAATATATCCAAAAAGTGAAACTGACACAGAGATTCAGACGGGCAGTCTAAATCGCCATAGATTTTTATTCTGATTATGTATACGTAGTCGGTAAGTATACACAGTAGATAAAAACATGAAATCCGGCCGAATGACATCAAGATTTGGAGAGTTGGTTTTACCTTTCAGATACGTTCTTAACGCAATGAAGCGACGTCATGATCGTACAATATTTCTTGAAATATTGCCTAGAAAACATGGAGTGTCGGAAAAGTAGAGTTGTTCAGCACCTCTAAAACTTCACGAAGATATATAATTGATTGTCTGTCGTTTCAAACAGGGTTAGATGCATGAGTTTTCGATTTCAGTGCAGCGGAATTGTTGGCATTTAAAGCACACACTGTTCTAGTTTAGCCCTCGTCTTATATGTAAATATTGAATGAAAAACTTTTGAAAGGCGATCATGCGATCATTCTTTAGAACCCATATAATTGCTCTGCAACAGGATAGCTATTCCTAATACTGGAGAGAGAATCTTTGCTTCTAATCTGTGTTGTTCTTTATGCCTGGGTCATACTTATAAGATAGACGCATAATTGAAGGACATACATAAAACCATTTTTAGAATATTGGTGACACTAGGTTCTGGTTTTGATATAGCTTCCATATATATATGATCGTCCGAGTTTATTTAAATGCTCCATCAGAGACCATACGTTCATTCGATTGACCTGACATGCACCTGAACACTCTTAAAGTTTATGTGGCACCCAACATCACCCATTACTGGTCCTCTCTTTCCAAACAACAAACATCAATTTGCAACAAAGAATCGATGCGAACAGAAAAACCATGAAGAAGTGTTAAAACGCAGATATGAATATCTTTACAGAAATATCATTCACAACAACGTGCCGCCATGAAGAAAACCGAATAAAAAAACAACAAGAAAAAAAAACTGTAAAAATTGCCGCCAGATGTCCGTCGCAACCGCACACAAACACCATTTGCCGTCTTTTATTCTTTTTTTTTTTCTTTGCAAATAAAATTCACAAAAAAAGAAAGACTCTCTGCGAAATGCATCACCGCAGCACTAAACGGTTAACGCATTTTTCACGCTTGACATTTGACTTGTAAAAGCGCATTCTCTTCATAGTCATGATAGTAGCGAGCGAATAGTCAATGTTGTTTTGTGTTTTTCTTCTAAAAAAATCGATTTTTTTTTATTTGTTGTGCCTGCACCGTGCAAACGTGCAACCAGAACGCATTTGGTGCGGATCACATGCCCCAAACCAAAGGTCTGTCACACTCAAAATATTGTAATTGAATGGTGAGGTTATGTGTGTGCGCACCCAGACATAAATGAGAAGAAATAGAAAAATAAGACAGAGATGGGGAGTAGAACTAAGGGAAAAATTACTAATTTTTAAAGGGGAGCCACTGCTTAAAAATATCCTCTAAGAGGTAGTGAGTATTAAATTTGACAACACTCGAAATTTTCGTCGTAAATCCCTCAAAGTTTATACAGTTTTTGATCCGAATAATAAACCATGTACATCGGGCTCTCCGTGAAATCTCTATAGTTTAGATTTTGGTATATCGATCCATTTTTTACTGTAGCCCTCATAAAACGGTACCCCTCAATATTCGGTGATTTGAAAAATATAGACGGATTTTTTGGATGATGATAAACACAATTGCAGAAAATTGTCATAATCTCCACCATAAGGTCCCGCTCAAATTTCGGCATTTTTATGGTTTTAGCAGCATTCTCCGACTAAATTGGTTATAGTTGAGCATAGAAACTTTTGAATGTAGGTTCATGTTTGACATATGCTCCACTAAAGATCCCACATCATTTTCGGTATAAGTTCTTCACCGATATGACTGTGATTGGGCATTTCTGGTTCTTGAAGGATGAAAAATATCACCGGAGACAATTTTCAATATATGGAGGTCAATTTCCGCATTTCCCCACCGTACCATCCTTCTCATTCATAACTATATCAATGACTTTTGCTGACCTTGGAATATCAGAAACATTAAGGAAAATATGAAATCAGCTGGTTCGATATATCCCTGTTGGCATCTTAGTCAGAATGCAGCAGTGGAGGCAAACTGCCTAAAATTTAGTAGCTGCTGTGGTACTTTTTCGGTCGGAAAGGCCCTTATGCGATGTAAGACACCAAACATAGTTCTGTCAACCTTAGAGTATTTTATAAAACGTAGGTTAAAATTAAACGAACACATCTTCCAGTCTATCACTTTAAAGTCGCGGAATGTAAAAACCTATAACATATGGTTAAGGTGGTCTATGCTTAAATTGCTGCGGTACTTCATCGGTCGGGAAAATAACATTTGAGTAGACCTTGCATATTTTAATGTAGTCTAGCCTGTAGATTACGCTCAAATAATAGCCTGCTGACTTTAAATTGTCTCATTATTGGATCTGCGGTGGATGTTGAATATTCTATGTGCTTTGTCGAATTTTCGTCCACCTGGTACAACAATGATGCCTATCTCTGGTATTGCTTCTCAAGTTGTATAGCGACTGGAACAGTCTTCTCTTATGTTGCAGAATGTCTATTAGTATGAGGTCTATTCTATAAACTCTGTAAAACAGTCAAAAATGTCGGGAGTCTTAGAAGTTTTAAAGTCGTGTGATCTGTCTAGGGAAGTAAGAATGGTAATATAGTCAGAACAAAAGGAAATTATAGAATGTTAGGTTACATAATTTATAAATAAGCGATGGCAGCAGTGATGACTACTGGACGATCTGAGATCTCAACTTCATAATTGACATTTTTTCACTATCAATTTTGTATAGGTACAGGCGGACTAGCCACTTCCCGTGCACATGCACATGTTCGCGTCTACGACTGTAACATGGTTGTATGCAATCTTTGTCCATAATTTATCATCATTGAATACTTTCTTCGACTACTAACCAATCAACTTCAAGAGCATACCCTCTTCCTCTTAGGCCTCAGCATAAGAAGCAGCATGTTATGGAAGAAGTCTACCTCACATTCTAACAGCTCTTTGGACGAAAAACTTTGTACCACTCTACTTTTTCATGGTCTTGGAAATTCGAATGTTTCATACGTTATTATGACGGGTGGTTCGTCAACGGATGTGATGCCGGGACTCTAGAGTAAGACAAACGAAACTATGGACTGCCGAGCTGTCCATCTCACAATTAACCCACTCCGATACCAATGTTGCATATCTGTAGTTGGTCTATACACTTTCAGCGCCGAAGCATACCTTCGGGTCTGCCACTGTAACATCGTTGTATATGACAGTCTCTGCCCAAATTGTCCGGTACCAACATTGAGGATAATACAAGGCTGAAAGGCAGGTAATAATACCACCACAGGAAATAGCCAAAACTAAATAAGCAAGGTCCCAAACCACTGTCCTAAATTCATTGATTGTAATTTCTATGCAACACTAGATGGCGGACCCGGCAAGTTAAAGCAAACCGAAACAATAATCAAGTAAATTGGCGATGCTTTCTGAAAGTCCTATGCTTTTAGGAGGAGTAATAGAATAAAACCAAATATTTTGGTGCTTAATCAGCGTGTAGAGCTAAAAAGCGATAGGTCACGCGTTAGAATCCCAGCTGCGAAGAAAACATTCTTCAAAATGAGTTCATAATATAAAAAAGTACATCCTCATCCAGATGAATAGGTATATGTATCGGCATCAACATACCGCTCATTTGTTGCAAGACAAACATAACTCAAACCAGTGAGCGGAGCAGTATAGTCGGACGGGGCCGACCATACGATACCCTACACAACTACCACGAACTCTAACCTTTTGAGGATGCTTATTCCGAGTCTGAGTAATATTTCGTGATATTTGCCCCCTCTTGTCCGATTAGAGGTCAACAACACCTCTTCCTTTTTTCGAATATTCAGTACAGTTCTTCTAATTACTTGTCCAGATTACCTTCACGGTGGGTTGTGTTGTGATTTTCGGATTATACTCTACTTGAAAACACACAAAAAGTTATGTTTTCGGTCCATTTCATCCCAAAATTTTAATCTGATCATCACCGAAAATTGTAGGCGTTGTTCTTGACCATAACTGGAACTTCATGAAAAATTTCAGAGCCATCAGCGCGATATTTGTCCCTCTAATGTGGTAATGGGTTACTAAATAATATCTGAATACCTGTAAATATTTGACTGTAACTCCCACATCTTAGTAGATACATCACTATATTTGGTATCAATTTAAAGGCCAACCACTCCTCTTGGATATGCTATCAACTCCTGGGGTCTACATCCTCCAGGAGTAAATATATATGCCATAGAATACAAATTTTGTAATTTTTCACACAAAAGTCAGGGTCCATTTGACCCGCTAAATATTGACCGATCTTTATCAAAACATGTATGCTTATTCTCTAACCCGATCCCCTTCTCCATGCAAAAATTCGCGGTGTTTGGGCCATAATTGCGGCCTCTGGAGCGACCAGAAAAAGCGACAAAAATAATGTTTTTGGTCCATTTCATCCCCTAAATATTAACCGATCTTATCCAAAAACAATAGGGGTCTTCATTGGCCAGAACCCATCCCACATGCAAAATGTCGTGACGATTGGTCCATAACTGTGGCCTGTATCGTGTTTACAAATTATAATGGACAGACGGACGGACACACATGTCTAGATCGACTCAGCTAGTCGAGATATGACGATCGGTATACTTAAAGGTGGGTCTAGGACCAATATTTCGCGGCGTTACAAACTTTTGGGGCTGCACAAAGCTATAATACCCTGACAACATAGTTGTGTAGGGTATAAAAATCGATTTTGCAGAAAATGCGTTTTAAGTTTTCAATTTACTCACACTTTATAATGGAAATCATGTTTTTTTGAGTTATGCCTGTCTTACAGCAAATGAGCGACATGAGGATAGGAAAATAGGAATGGCAGGAGGTAGTGCCACCCAGAGGAAACTGGAAACACTAAATAAGCAAGGAAATCAACCACTGTACAAAATTCAAGGAAACTTTCTTTCTAGGCGACGATAGATGGCAGCACCATCACTTAGGAAAGGCTACAATCTATCTATCATCTATTTAGACGGAATAAGAACGGTGATATAATTAATAAAAATAAAACAATAAATAATCGGGTAAGATAGTGATGTTTTTTTTATAAAACCTATGGCCTCAAGAGTAATAACAGGTCAAAGATTTAGGGTCGTAACAACACAACATTTTGGAGGGTGGAAATTATTTATTGGGTTGAAAGCTCTTGAAGATTATTTTCAAAACTCAGAAGGAAAAATTCGTCATAGGTCAAGTTTTTGAGTTATGACCTGATGAATTGTTGGTTGGAAATGTTTTATATCTATGTTTGCGGATATTGCAGCTTTTTGTTAGATCAAATGTATTTTTGTAAAACATACCGTTCTTCTACCTTGAAGCTTTGTGTGCCTTTTTCGTCGTTATTTTCATCAACCGTAAGACGAGATTATTTGACCTTCTACTATTCTACAAAAATGTCGCTCATAAGATTTTACATAGGGATCACAAAGACAAGAAGTCGACATTTGTATGTTTTCATTGTCATTTTTCCGATTCTTGCTCAGAAAACCATATATCAATTCGAGATTTTTTTGTCGATTTCTAAATAGGGACGAAAAGGACGAGCAAGGACTCAAAATAGGATATTTTTTACAAATATATGCTACTGTTGTCCTATTGGGTTCATAATATACTCGCCAAGGGTTTTCATGCCCATAAGGAATTTTCCACCCTCCAGATCATGACGTCGATTTTTTGTTACAGTAAAATCCACAAGGATAGTTGTGAAAAATAATGACATCAAAATACTCAACAGGTAATTCTTCTTTTGAATTCACTATAAGCACCACAACACATGGTCGTACGTGTAATCGTACTGAGTATGTTTATGATAAAAAAATGTCAAAGTTTCCAATGGAGATACCAGATGGCGTCAGACAACACGAGTGGTCCTCATATTTAAAATATATAAATAACATGTATAACCAGTGAGCGGAGCAGTATAGTCTGACGGGGCCGACCATACGATACCCTACACAACTACCACGGAACTCTGACTCTCTACGAACGCTTATTCCGAGTCTGGGTAATATTTCGTGATATTTGCCCCCTCTTGCCGATTAGAGGTCAACAGCACCTCATCCTTACATTTTCGAATACTCCGTACAGCCCTTCTAATTACTAATCCAGATTCCCTTCACGGTGGGTTGTGTTGTGATGTTCGGATTATATTCGACTTGAAAACACACAAAAAATTAAGTTTTCGGTCCATTTCATCCCAATACTATTATCTGATCATCTCCGAAAATTGTAGGCGTTGTCCTTGACCATAACTGGAACTTCATAGAAATTTTAAAAGCGATCAGCGCGATATTTCCGCCCTCTAATGTGGTAATGTGTTAGTAAATAATATCTGAATACGTAAGCACCTGTAAATATTTGAGTGTAACTCCCAGATCTGAGTAGATACATAACTGTATTTGGTATTAACTTAAAGGCCAACCAATCCTCTTGGATATGCTATCAACTCCTCAGGTCTATATCCTTCAGGAGTAAATATATAAGCCTCAGAATAAAAATGTTGTAATTTTTCACACAAAAGTCAGGGTTAATTTGACCCGCTAAACATTGACCGATTTTTGTCAAAACAGGCATATTCGTTGGCCCGATCACCTTCTCCATGCAAAAATTCGCGGTGTTTGGATCATAATTGCGGCCTCTGGAGCGACCAGAAAAACCGACAAAAATAAAGTTTTTGGTCCATTTCATCCCCTAAATATTAACCGATCTTTATCAAAAACAATAGGGGTCTTCATTGGGCAGAACCCACCCTACATGCAAAATTTCATGAAGATTGGTCCATAACTGTGGCCTGTATCGTGTTTACAAATTATAATGGACAGACGGACGGACGGACACACATGTCTAGATCGACTCAAATAGTCGAGATATGGCGATCGGTATACTTAAAGGTGGGTCTAGGACCAATATTTCGCGGCGTTACAAACTCTTGGAGCCGCACAAAGCTATAATACCCTGACAACATAGTTGTGTAGGGTATAATAATGGCGCCCAATCTAATCCCCATTTAGCCACGTCTCTGTGCAATTTTAGTCGTTGTATTTTGTATGCAATTTAATTTAGTACGAATACGTAATGTTTACGATTAATTTTAGAGTAGCGTTTTGTTTTTGTCTAAATATTCATTTTATATATATTTTTTATTTTCGATTCTTTTTTCTTCGCTTTTCTTCGACTATTTTCACACTCATGGGTGCGTGACGTCACTTTGATGTGTGAGCAAATGTGCGTTCTTTGTTGTTGTTGTTTGCAGTTGGTGTTTTGCTTTTTTGATGATCACCATTTCGTCAAGATTGGGATGGATGATTCATCCATAGCAGAACGTTGTTGTTCGTTCATTTTGGCCAGACAGACAATTCTTTCTTCTTCTTCGCCACACATGTGAGCACATCTTCACGAGGCGAGGTATTTTCACTTTTATTTTCTTGGCAAAAGAGTTGCATTATTTTTTGGTTTTGTTGTTGTTTTTATAGATTTTCTTCAGGGTTTGTTGTATTTTACTTTTAGTTGATTTCTAATTTATTTTTTGTTTCGTTTTTTTAACTAAAGCCCAAAGTCTAAATGTGTTTTTTGTTTAGTTTATATTTTTTCTTGGCCATTTGTCAATATTCAGAATAGATTTGTTTTCGTTTGGCTTTTAGACGAAAAGGCTTATGGTCAGATGGTTTTCATTTTCAATTGGATTTTGCTGATTTTTGTCTGGGCGTCACTAAGATGTCATGTTTTGTTGTTCATTATATTAAGATTAGACGTTAAATTTTGTAAAATAAAAAAAAATAAATAAACGATGTACACAAAATTATTAAGACCGGAAAAGTCTATAGTAATTATTGCAGGCCCAAGATATGGAATACACATT
Organism: Musca vetustissima; assembly: GCF_032173495.1. NCBI lineage: Eukaryota > Metazoa > Arthropoda > Insecta > Diptera > Muscidae > Musca > Musca vetustissima. Next base: position 9,795 of record NW_026877284.1, on the reverse strand, counting down.
TTGCTGCCATTTTCAATATGAGTACATACACTCAAATGTATATGTGTGTATATATGTTCTTATATCGATCTAGCTGAGTCACTCGTTTTCCATTAGTTTTGTTTTCCACGATTTCTTCTCTATTTAAATTTTCTTAGAAAATCATGACCTTTCACAACATTGCCCTCATGGCAATAAATTGCTAATGAGGAACCGAACGACAATTTAATCGCATGGCAACGAAAAGTTCTCGCATTTTTATTGTGACTCAAATGGAAATGTATCTGAAGTTCCGATTCCATTAATTTAAAACAAAAATAATAATTTGAGGAAAATTAGAAAAGTGATAAATTTCAGAAAAAATAGTTGACGAAAGATTAGACAAGTGGTTCTTTAAATGGAATTCGTTAAAAAATATGACAAATTTTGTATTTCTGAAGAAAGTGTTTCTTTATTCATGAATAATAATTTATGAATGTTAAGTTTTTATACCCTCCATATGTTAAATGAATGTACTAATCTATTACAACCAGTTAAACCTGAAGATAATGGAATAGTTTAATCACCAACATTTAAGGCTTTATCCCGCGTATCAAAACTGATGGGTATTCCTCGAAAATAAAAAAAAACTAAACTACCCAGTACCGGAGGGTGTCGTTGATTCGTCTCCGCTGTCATCCTACGATCGTGAGCAATCATTTCTTACATATATGTATTTTTGGGCATCTGTAGTCGAGTAGATGCGAAGAGACTGATAAGATAATGGAATAAATGGACAAGCATAATATCAGGCTCACGACAATAAAGAAGCAGTTATCTCGCTACGGTGAACCGGAAAAAATAGCGCCTTTTCGCTGTTAAAAACCAGAAGGATTATTAGGTCTCCGGAAAAGCTGACGAATGCAAAATTTGCAAAGAAGAACAAGAGCTGCTGGAGTGTGAATGGAAAAGACTGAAGAACTTCTGAGATTTCTTAGAGTTGGGGATCATAATTGCGGCCTCTGTGTCCCGTGCATAAAAAGGGAATAAAGTGCTATCGAGTTTATGAAGACCATTGACCAGATTTTCACTCTGAGACAAATCCTGGCAAAGACCCATGAAAAACACATCGACACATTCGACAGCCCTATCCGTTCAGAGGTGTATAAAGCCATGTCTTTATTTGGCATTCCTGCAAAATTAATACGGCTATGCAGTATAATTTTAACTAGCACAAGGTCGGCAGTTAAGGTCCGAAAAGACATCTCGGATCCATTTAATGCCGAAGGCAAGATTACAGCTTGCCGTGGAAAAGGTCATACTTCGCCTACTTCGATGATGTTATCAACGCGCAAGACGTCCAGTAGACTCGGGCCAACTGTGAAAAAGCGAGCCTGCTGATAGCTCACACAGAAGGGGAAGGCTAGAATTAGATGGAAAGATCAAGTAGAAGAGAACATTTCGAAACATGGTCTTTCAAATTGGAAGAGCTGGCAAAAGACCAACGCGCCTGGAAATATTTTTTAAGCTCGACTTTTGGAACAAATGTTCTGCCACAAGCCAGCTAACAAACAACAACAACAATTGCGGCCTCTAGATTTTGGTTCATTTCATTCCCTAAATATTAACAGATCGTTACCAAAAACAATATGGGATACGTTCTTACATGCAACATGACGATTGGTAGCATGAAGCGTGTTTACAAAAATATAATGGAAAGACGGAAGGACGAACAGACACACGTGTCTAGTTCGATTCTGTTAGTCGAGATATGACGATCGGTATTTTAAAGGACCAATATTTCGCTGCGTTACAAACTCTTGGGGCCCCACAAAGCTATAATGCCCCGTGAACATAGTTGAGTTGGGTATAAAAATCCATGGTCCTGGAAAATTATTATTTAAAAAATTGAATCCTTGTAATTGCCGATCAAAAAAAAAAAAAAAAAAAAAATACATTTAAGAATGACCCCACCTTGTATTACTTCTAAAGAATACATTTTAAAAATCTACGCGTATGGTAGTTCTTATAAAATATATTTAAAAAAATCAGGGGCTATGGTAGTCCTTGAAAATGTCGTTGAAAAAATATATTTAAAAATTCTTATGTTATATTTATTAAAAAATCATATTGTTGTTGTACAAGTCGTTGATAATAATATTTTTTTAATTAATTCGAAATTATCATTTAAAAATAAAATATAGAATATTTTTTTTTGGTACTCACCTTTCATGGAATTGATACCCTGCAGTCTACACACCACCAGCCACAGTATGATTTGTAGCAAGGTCATGGTTAGTCTTCGGTTCATAAAAGCCATATTTTCTTCAAAATTATTTCTTGTATTAAATTATCTCAATAATAAGGACACTTTATAAATAATGTTGCCTGGCTAGAATGGCGGTTAGTCGTCAAAATTTATATTTAAATTTTTGTCACAAAAATTAAATTTTATTTATAGTTTTTATGTTTTACTTCAAATAATCTTGGAGCAGAGATGTTGAAGGGTTTATGATATTGCCGAAAACATCATAGATGCTCCTGCACGACACCTCGCCATGACATGGCCAAGAAACAGCTGTACGGTGTCAACATTTTTTTGAGGAACACTTGCAGACACTTCGAAAAAATTTCCTTGGTTGGAGGTTTGTTTCAAAAAAAAAAAAAATCAAGTTTTTCACTTTTTCATTGCATTTTGTTGAACATTTTGAATTTTTTTTTTCTTTCTATCTTCGTTTTTATTGTTTATTGAGAGAAATTTATTACACTTATTATTTTTATTCCTATTTTTGTTATGATTATAGATGATGTACAATAATTTTGTTTATTTTGGGTTTTTTAAAATTTTTCATTTCTTTTTGATTGCTTCAGAAGACATTTTATTTCCGTTTTTGATTGTGGCCTCCTCCTTGTTTGAAAGTGATTTTAGTGAGTGTATATTTTACAAATGCTGAAATGAAAATAGAAAAATATTATTTTTATTAGTTCAAAAAAATATTTGAAAAGGAGAGAAGACAAGCAGTCGAACTGTCGTCTAAATGAAAACATTACAGTGGTTTGGTAATCAATATTTTAATGTATTTAAATATGTCTGATATTTATCTATAGGCAGTTAAATTCAATCATCTATTAAATACCAATTTAAAATTATCTTAAATCTATTCAACGTGTGGCCCACAAACTGTCCAATAATAATAAAACTACTAAACTCAATGAATCATAATATTCGAAATTTTCATTTCACATTTTGATTGCTGATAGTGTCAACAGAAGAAAAATGAAAGGGTGGAAGTATTTGGGTTTTATGACCAATTTCCATTATGATTTAATTTATGATTAACAAATAGAAATATACTACTAAATTTATTTATGCACATTGTGAAAATCTATATATCCAAAGCCATAAAAAACTTACGAAATTTCCCAAATATTTTTTAAGTAGTTTTTAATCCGCTGGCATTATTAACTTGTCACACTTTTACTCTTTACTAATAAACTAAATGAAATCGAGTAGAGAGAGAGAGAGAGAGAGAGAGTGAGCGAGAGAATGTCTGCGTTAAAGTGCATTTTTATGACATAAAAATTATGACAAACCAAAATTTTTTTTATTAATTTAATATCACGATGCTGGTGGGTTCGGTTAGTTGATTGCCTAAAAATTTGAGAAAAAATCCATTAAATTTTGTTGGAGAAAATAAAAACACAATTTTCTTGTAGCCATAAATGCTGTAGCTGTGTATTGATCACATTTCACCAATGTCCCCCAAATAAAAAAACAATATAAAGATGCACCTACCTATCCGTAGCATTAACATTTTCAAATGAAAATTATTCGGTGGAGTTTTATTCAGCCCCTAGCATGAATGTTCAAACAAACAAACTTTTAAAATAAAAATTGAAATCCCCACAAAATAAACATAAATGACAAGGTTTATATGTTGTTGTTTTTATTTTTTCTTCTTGAAAAAAAAAACACATTGAACAACAAAAATAGACCAAATTAGTAATGCATTACTTTTAACATTATGTACAGTGGAGCTCAGCAGGTATTTTTATGAATTGATATATTTGGGAATTATCAAAGGGAAATATGAAATTAAGGATACAATAATACCCCTACAAAATTTCAAGTGGAAATCTCAATAACTCTTGAAGATATCGCGAATTTATTGTGTCAGCATTAAGTGATTTCTCAAATTTTAAATGCATTTTCTCCAAGCAGATACCACAAAAACTAATAATCCAATCGGTTCCAAATTTTGACACGTTTCTCTGGGAGTGTATAACTATCGTATGAACTGGGATAAAGCTAATCGGTGAAGAACTTCCTTATTATACAACTGTGTTGTCAGGGTATTATAACTTTGTGCAGCCCCAAGAGTTTGTAACGTCGCTAAATATTGGTCCTAGACCCACCTTTAAGTATACCGATCGTCATATATCGACTAGCTGAGTCGATCTAGACATGTGTGTCCGTCCGCCCGTCTGTCCATTATAATTTGTAAACACGATACAGGCCACAGTTATGGACCAATCTTCAGGATTGGTAGGATGCCCAATTAAGACCGCTATTGCTTTTCGTAAAGATCGGTTCATATTTAGGTGATGAAATGGAACAAAAACTTTATTTTTGTCTGATTTTCAGGTCGCTCCAGAGTCTGCAATTATGACCCAAACATCTCGAATTTTTACACGGAGAAGGGAATCCTTCTTTGGCCCGTTTGATAAAGATTGGCAATTTTTAGCGGGTCAAATGAGCCCTGACTTTTGCGTGAAAAATTACAAATTTGTATTCGTATAGACATATACTCTTTCTAACACCCTTGGATTCCGGATTCAGATGTTCCAGTGAGGAGTTATCATGCCCGCCATCAAAAATAAGGACTTTTCTTTTATCACTAAAAACAACAACAAAACTACAGCAACTAAATTTTGCTAATATTTCTCTTTTATATATTCATATATATATATATATATATGTGTAAAGTTACAAATCATAACATGCATTGGTATTCATCTACCAGCTCAATGAAAATTTAAAATCGAGAATGGGGGAGGTACCCTTAATGAATGAAGGGGAATGAAATGAACAAAAAACCTTATTTTGGTATGTTTTTCTGTTCGCTCTAGAGACTACAATTATGACCCGAACACCAGGAAATTGTACATGGGGATGGGGATTTAGCTGACGAAGATCGGCCAATATTAAGCGGTCCAAATAGAACCAATTTTTTATACCCTTCACCACACCGTGGTACAGGGTGTTATGTCTTTGTGGTTCCGAGATAGACACATGGTTCCTTTAGAGAATCATTTTCTAAGTCGATTTATGCATGTCCGTCCATCCATGTATTTTTGTGAACAAAGTACAGGTCGCATTTATGAACCGATTTGGATGAAATTTGGCATAGGTCACTTATTTGGACGAAGGGCGAACCCTATTGAAATTGGGAAAAATTGGTTCAGATTTAGATATAGCTCCCATATATATTTTCGTCCGGTTTATTGTAAATGGTGTACCAAAGTCCATGTATGTCTTTCGACTTGCCCGAAATTTGGCATAGCGTACTGAAGTAGGTCAAGAATGAAGTGTGTTAAGTTTCCTGAAAATCGGTTCAGATTTAGATATAGTTCCCATATATATGTTTTCGTCCGATTATATGTAAATGGTGCACCAAAGTCCCTTAATATCTTTCGATTTGCACGAAATTTGGCATAAGTTACTGAATTAGATCTAGAATGATGTGTGTTAAGTTTCGTGAAAATCGGTACAGATTTAGATATAGCTCCCATATATAATATTTCTTTCAAACTTTATTCAATTGAAAAATGAGACCCATCGGCCAACTCCTTCTGGTACCTCCCCCACAAACTGGCCATATTGTGCTAAAAATGCATTTTACATAGTGTCATATTGGTCTACTGCTTCCAGTACATTCCCCACAAAGGGTCAACATTTGAAAGCTTATTAATCTTGAATGGAGCGAACGGAACATCCAATTTCATACAATCTTTGGACATTGTAATATATTTATCTTACATAGATCAAGCTTAGTGATGGGACCCATTGGTCCACTCCATCTGGTACATTCCACACAAATCCCAACATTTTGAAAATTTGTTAATCCAATATCAAGATAATGGAATCATAATCGTTTTTCAAACCTACATTAAATTCTAAGATGGGGTCTTTAGGGCAACCTCTTCGGGTGCCTCTCCAAAGATGGTCAACTCTTTAATAAAATCATGTACTTTTTCATACAACGAATAATAAAACCTGGGTTTTATTCCGTAGAACTTCGTATGCCATAGACTGGGGGTATATATCTGTCGGTTACTAACAATTTTTTGCTTGTTTAAGGGCAATTAAAATTTATCGACATTTGTTCAACTTTCGGGGTAGTCCCCTTAAAATGACTGTCACAGTAATTTTTTAAGGACTATCAGAACGATATGTGTGTTTGTTTTTTTTTAGATTTTTTGAAGGAATATTAGAGCCACATGCGCAATATTTTAAGTCCTGATTTTTGAAAAAATAAGCACTAACAGATATAAGGCAGGGAATAATATCGTTTCGGATCTCCCTACAGATTGTCATCAGTTCACATAGTTTTTTAGGTATTCCAATTGTATTTCCTCAACTTCCATTATTACAATTTTTATTAGTTTGAATATATGTTTATTTTGCATAACTTAAGAATTCCGATTATTCTCTTTTATTCAATAGCTACTGCCTGCCGAAATTTTACCTCAAGCTATTTCACTTAAAATAAAATCTGGTATTTCGACCCACTGTATGTTCATGTTGTACTGCATTTGTCACATCACCGCCGAGCGGTGTTGTGTCGCGTATGGAATATATAAAAATTTATTTTTAAAGATTTATGTTTAGAATTGAATTGCACCGTGTAGTAGCGGCTGTCAGCTTAACAGACAAGTTGTGAAGCTCTTTTTGTGGAGTGGTGTTGGTAGTGTTCCACAAAATGAAATTCAAACGAAGAAGAATCACATAAATTTACTAACTACTAGTCGTGATTATGTCAAAAAGGGATTTCCCACTAGACATTCTTGGAGGAGGAGTAGGAGACCGTTTAATATAAAAAAAGAGCAGAGGGGAATCAATTCCAACTATTTCCTTTTATCATTTATGCAAAAATAAGTTCAACAAGGAGAACACAAAATTTACGCATAAATTGCATTTGACACCATCTTCGTCGTCGTCGCCGTCGTCATCATCATCATCCTCCTCATGGTGTATTCATGTAATGGAACATATATTTATGCATCTTCCTAGAACGCTTTTGATTATGTGACCCCAATAATAGTTCGTGTCTCCCTTGCTGACTTCAAACTACTCCTGAAATGTCATAAATTGTTAACAAAAAGTGAAAAGCCAAGGCATAAATTCGATTATGACATTTATCAAAAGGGAAGGAGGGTGGGACTGTCTCGCTTAGATGAGGCGGGATATTTTTGTTTTATTTATGTTTCAGTGTTTTTTTTTCGGGTGAAGAAAAACTTTAGCAAGATTTATTTAATAAAAATAAATTTTGGGATAAAAAATATGAGTGTTTTTTTTTGTTTATTGAAAAGTTTAGTTGTGAGAAAAACTTTTAACGAAAACATGTATGAATCATATATTTAATATATGTTCAGATTTTCTGGTAGTGTAATAATATGAGTCAGTATTAATAATTTATCTATCATTTTAAAATGATTTTAAAATTATAATGTATGAAATCATTTATGTTAATTGAAAAAATATTTTCGTAGAAAGAGCTTAGAAGGGCTCGTAGTAATGGGAACGGCAGTATTATTCATACAAAATATATATGTTAATATACTCATACTAAATTTTAGGAGAATTCAATTTTGGTTCATTTTCTTACAAATTGAAAAAAAAAAACAGTAAGGAAAGTAGTAAAGTCGAGCGGGGCCGACTATATGATACCCTTCACCACTTTGGGTATATTCAACAGATGAATGCTAACAGATGTCGAACTCTGCAACCTATACTAAATTTTTCATTTGTTCAGATATAGGGTTGCTTTTTACAATGGGACAAAATTACAAAAACACGGGAGAAAATGTATATATATATATAATAGAAGCTCTATCCAAATCTGAACCGATTTCAAAACTTTCCACATTTCAAAACTTTAGTACGTTGTGCAAAAGTTGTGTCAAATATATATGTAGAAGCTATATCAAAATCTGAACCGATTTCAATGAGAATGGTAGAGATTAACTTATATTAACTAAAGTTTATTGTACAAAATTGTGTGGCAATCGGACAAACTTTGGGTCTTTAGTGCACAATTTATATAAAATCGGAAGAAAAAATATATAAGAGCTATATATAAATCTGAACTGATTTTCAGAAAACTTTACACACATCACTCCAGACTCATTTCAGTACACTATGCCAAATTTTGTGCAAATCGAAATATGTATAGGGACTTTGGTACACCATTTACATTAAATCGGACGAAAATTTATTTAGGTGGTATATGTAAACCCAAACCGATTTTCACGAAACTTAACGTGACTTAATTAAGTACGCTATGCCAAATTTCGTGCAAATCGAAAGATATATAGGGACTTTGGTGCACTATTTACCTAAAATCGGACGAAAATATATATGAGAGCTATATCTAAATCTGAACCGATTTTTAGGAAACTTTACACACATATTTCTAGGCCTAATTCTTTACTCTATGCCTAATTTCGGGCAAATGAAAATATATATAGGGACTTTGGTGCCCCATTTACCTTAAATCGGACGAAAATATATATGGGAGCTATATCTAAATCTGAACCGATTTTTCCCAATTTCAATAGGGTTCGTCCTGGGGCCAATTAAGTGATCTGTGCCAAATTTCATCCCAATCGGATCATAAATGCGACCTGTAATTTGTTAACAAAAATACATGGACGGACAGACGATTACTTTTGCCTGTTACAAACATATGCACAAAGACATAATACCCTGTACCACAGTGTGGTGAAGGGTATAACAATAAATATATTTATAATCCTTTTAAGAAAAAAAAATGTGATAAATGCTATTCAGGAAAACAAGCAAGAGAGGTGTTATGTTCGATCATAAGGATATAGACATTTCTTTGCAATGAAGTTTCCAACCCTATATCGAACGGCACTAACAAGGACACCTTTGATGCAACATTTTCTAAATTCCGAAAATATCAAAAAATAACCCAGTCTATAATAAACAATATTATGCTTCCACAATATTTGTTTAAAAATCCCTATAGAAACCCTAATTTTGTTTTAATTCAGGATTATGTGGGAACTCTAATAAATATTTTGAACAATACCACTCTTTAGTATTGAACCTATTTTAATTGCAGGCCTTAGTAGTAATTAAAAATTATAAAAAACAGGAATTTTACTGTCCTTGGAAAGATATTGTTACAAAAATGAATAAATGAAAATCACATAAAGTGGATGTTTTTAAGAGTCCTCGAAAAATATAGGAATTTTAAAGTTACAGAAAAAATATTTTTTAAAATATCTAGCTTCCAATTGTCAACGAAAACATAGTCGGACGGGGTCGACAATACGATACCTTACACAAATACCACGCAACTCTAATTTTCTGCGGATGTTTATTTCGAGTCTGGGAAATATATCGTCATATTTGTACCCTCTTGAACGATTAGAGATCAACAGCATCTCTTCATTACACTGACATATATTCCGAATATTCCCAATATTCAGTACAGCTCTTACACCAGATAGTTGTCCACATTCCTTTCACCATGGGATGTGTTGTGATGTTCGGCTTGTGACCTATAGATTCACTCAGATTTTTAT